>NC_056459.1:5888360-6125860 GCF_018296145.1 Oncorhynchus tshawytscha
GGGGGTTTACTTGACTTTGCCAGGATCCCCATTAGCCACAGCACATGCAGCAGCTACTCTTCCTGGGGTCCACACAAAACATACAAATACATGACAAAGTACAGAACGGAGAACTGTTGAATGACAACGGGGGAGGAAAGGAGAGAGAAGAAGATGGTGTAAGACGGGGTGCGAAGGACAGGCGGGATATCAGAGGGAAGGAGAGGCGGCAGGAGAGCACGCGGAAGCGTAGTCGCATTTACATTTAAAGTTTGGGCTGCAGTTGTGTTCTAGTGTGATGGGTTAATTAATTTTGGAGTGTGTGTGGGCGCAGCGCATTTGCACCTCTTCATGTGGGAGAAAGACGTAGGTTTTGTGTGTTACGTTCTCGTGAATGACTTCACCTCCTCACCCTGCAGGCAGAGAACTCCTTACTCATTTCCTGGTCATAGAATTTAAAAAAATAAATGTCTTTGTATCTCCTCTCTCTCCCTTTGATAAGTGTCTGTCTGCCTGTCTGTGTGGAACCCCTAATGAGAAGTTATGGGTTAGGTGAGGCTTCAGCGACCGCCAAAATGAATTGAGTCATCAAGTGGCTTTTTCATGGCTGATGCCCTGCCACATAAGACGCTTTGTCAGTCAGTGATGGGAATTTTAATTGGTTAGCCTGGCTGGCTTATCATTGGGCTCGATGGGCACATATTTTATTATTCGCCGGTATAGTACTTTGAATTGATGTTTTTGGCCAAACCAACACACACACACACACAGAAGACAAACGCACACACAGCTGTGACAAGCACGCGAAGACACAGGCACCCTTGGTTAATCAGGGGGCTCATTTTGAACAGAGGTCTCCACAGAAAAGTGTCTCCGAGCGAGAGAGGTGAAAACATGTCTTTCATCTGCATAAAAGGAGACCAAATGTGAAGTTGTTCCCCTCAATCCCTCCTCCTCTCTCCCCTCAATCCCTCCTCCTCTCTCCCTCAATCCCTCCTCCTCTCTCCTCTCAATCCCTCCTCCTCTCTCCCCTCAATCCCTCCTCTCTCCCCCTCAATCCCTCCTCCTCTCCCCCCCAATCCCTCCTTCTCTCTCCTCTCAATCCCTCCTCCTCTCTCCCTCAATCCCCCTCCTCTCTCCCCCAATCCCTCCTCCTCTCCCCCTCAATCCCTCCTCCTCTCTCTCCCCTCAATCCCTCCTCCTCTCTCCCCTCAATCCCTCCTCCTCTCTCCCCTCAATCCCCCCTCCTCTCTCCCCCAATCCCTCCTCCTCTCTCCCCTCAATCCCTCCTCCTCTCTCCCCTCAATCCCTCCTCCTCTCTCCCCTCAATCCCTCCTCCTCTCTCCCCTCAATCCCTCCTCCTCTCTCCCCTCAATCCCTCCTCCCTCCTCCCCTCAATCCCTCCTCCGCTCTCCCTCAATCCCTCCTCCTCTCTCCTCTCAATCCCTCCTCCTCTCTCCCCCAATCTCTCCTCCTCTTCCCCCTCAATCCCTCCTTCTCTCTCCTCTCAATCCCTCCTCCTCTCTCCCCTCAATCCCTCCTCCTCTCTCCCTCAATCCCTCCTCCTCTCTCCCTCTCAATCCCTCCTCCTCTCTCCTCTCAATCCCTCCTCCTCTCTCCTCTCAATCCCTCCTCCTCTCTCCTCTCAATCCCTCCTCCTCTCTCCTCTCAATCCCTCCTCCTCTCTCCTCTCAATCCCTCCTCCTCTCTCCCTCAATCCCTCCTCCTCTCTCCTCTCAATCCCTCCTCCTCTCTCCTCTCAATCCCTCCTCCTCTCTTCTCTCAATCCCTCCTCTCTCCTATCAATCCCTCTTCCTCTCTCCCCTCAATCCCTCATCCTCTCTTTCATTTTCTCCTCCTCACAACTGTTGAGATCTTCATTGTGCAGCTAGCTGTCAAGTGTGTGTGTGTGTGTGTGTGTGTGTGTGTGTGTGTGTGTGTGTGTGTGTGTGTGTGTGTGTGTGTGTGTGTGTGTCTCCGGTGGTTTGTTGATGAGCTCAACTGTCTGTGTCACCCTCCTGCTGGTCTGTCAGACACAACAGTGACAGGCCTAACAGACAGCTGCCTCTCATCACTTAGCTCACACCCACCAAGGTCTAATACAGCACAGAAGGAACACACACACACACCTCCCCACTTAGCCTCCACCCCGTCACATCGAGGTCTACTCTGAGCATTCCTGTGTGCGCTTGTGCAGTGTGTGTTCGCAATATACAGTCAGCGTATCCATCGCGTTGTGGCTGTCTTTCTCCTACAATCAGCACTTTATTCTCTCAAACTTCACTCTGCACTCCCCGTGAACTCATCCCCTCTCTAAACATATTTTGTGTCTGTTTGCTGTGTGTGTGTGTGTGTGTGTGTGTGTCATTTCCCCTGACTGTGTCCTCTGTCAGGTTGTGTTGAGCACTCTCGTCGTCTCCTCTGCCAAACCGTGGCGGTAGGCCTGCCTGGCCCGGTATGTGTGGATGTGAGCCCCGCCACAGGCTGCCTGTCCCGGTATGTGTGGATGTGAGCCCCGCCACAGGCTGCCTGGCCCGGTATGTGTGGATGTGAGCCCCGCCACAGGCTGCCTGGCCCGGTATGTGTGGATGTGAGCCCCGCCACAGGCTGCCTGGCCCGGTATGTGCGGATGTGAGCCCCGCCACAGGCTGCCTGTCCCGGTATGTGTGGATGTGAGCCCCGCCACAGGCTGCCTGTCCCGGTATGTGTGGATGTGAGCCCCGCCACAGGCTGCCTGTCCCGATATGTGTGGATGTGAGCCCCACCACAGGCTGCCTGGCCCGGTATGTGTGGATGTGAGCCCCGCCACAGGCTGCCTGTCCCGATATGTGTGGATGTGAGCCCCGCCACAGGCTGCCTGTCCCGGTATGTGTGGATGTGAGCCCCGCCACAGGCTGCCTGTCCCGGCTATGTGTGGATGTGAGCCCCGCCACAGGCTGCCTGCCCGGTATGTGTGGATGTGAGCCCCGCCACAGGCTGCCTGTCCCGGTATGTGTGGATGTGAGCCCCGCCACAGGCTGCCTGTCCCGGTATGTGTGGATGTGAGCCCCGCCACAGGCTGCCTGTCCCGGTATGTGTGGATGTGAGCCCCGCCACAGGCTGCCTGGCTTACAGCAAGTGTCATAATACGGGACATAAGGGAAGACGGAGAAGCACAGGAGCAGCATCGCCTTGCACACAGCTACATGAAGAGATTCAGTTACTGGAGGACTGAGCTGTTTCATTATTCAGGAGCTAGTCTGTCCAACTCACTTACTGGGAAACTGGTCTGAGACCGACACATTTGAGAATGATTTTGGAAACGTGTGTTTTGGATGAATTTGGGTGGGTGGGTGGGTGGGGGGGGGGGGCTAAACTTCATGTGCCTCTCTCGTTAACTCACTTTTCTGGCACCCGTCCATCCACCCACAGGCTGACATGTTCAATCATTCTGTCACTCTCCACTGGTTCTCAGTGTACACACACATGCAAACACAGGTGCATGCAAGCACACACATAATGTGCCCACACAGTCTATAATCATGCACTTTAGATGGAAATGTATCTGTGGCATGTGTCTACTCTCCACTCTCTCCCACTCTCTTCCCGTACAGCAGAATCCTATCTCAGGTGTGTGTTTTCTCTCCGAACACGCGTCACGCACACATACACACACACACACACACACACACACACACACACACACACACACACACACACAGAGGTTCATATGAATGAAAATGACCAACGATAATAGCCTCTATTTGCCGCCCAAATCCTCTGCAATATCTCCTCCTCCTTCCTCCCTCTCTTTCTTCCCCTTTCTCCTCCTTCCTTCCTCCCTCTCTTTCTTCCCCTTCCTCTCTCTCTCTTTCTTCCCCTTCCTCCCACTCTTTCTTCCCCTTCCTCCTCCTTCCTTCCTCCCTCTCTTTCTCCTCCTTCCTCCCCCTCTTTATCCTCCTCCCTCCCTCTCTTTCTTCCCCTTCCTCCCTCTGTTTCTTCCCCTTCCTCTCTCTCTTTCTTCCCCTTCCTCCCTCTCTTTCTTCCCCTTCCTCCCTCTCTTTCTTCCCCTTCCTCCTCCTTCCTTCCTCCCTCTCTTTCTCCTCCTTCCTTCCTCCCTCTCTTTCTTCCCCTTCCTCTCTCTCTCTTTCTTCCCCTTCCTCCTCCCCCTCTTTCTTCCCCTTCCTCCCCCTCTTTCTTCCCCTTCCTCCCTCTCTTTCTTCCCCTTCCTCTCTCTCTCTTTCTTCCCCTTCCTCCCCTCTTTCTTCCCCTTCCTCCTCCTTCCTTCCTCCCTCTCTTTCTCCTCCTTCCTCCCCCTCTTTATCCTCCTCCCTCCCTCTCTTTCTTCCCCTTCCTCCCTCTGTTTCTTCCCCTTCCTCTCTCTCTTTCTTCCCCTTCCTCCCTCTCTTTCTTCACCTTCCTCCCTCTCTTTCTTCCCCTTCCTCCTCCTTCCTTCCTCCCTCTCTTTCTCCTCCTTCCTTCCTCCTCCCTCTCTTTCCCCTTCCTCTCTCTCTCTCTTCTCCTCTTTCTTCCCTTCCTCCCCTCTTTCTTCCCCTTCCTCCCCTCTTTCTTCCCCTTCCTCCCTCTCTTTCTTCCCCTTCCTCCCCTCTTTCTTCCCTTCTCCCTCTCTTTCTTCCCCTTCCTCCCTCTCTTTCTTCCCCTTCCTCCCCTCTTTCTTCCCCTTCCTCCCTCTCTTTCTTCCCCTTCCTCCCCTCTCTTTCTTCCCCTTCCTCCCTCTCTTTCTTCCCCTTCCTCCCTCTCTTTCTTTCCCCTCCCTCTCTTTCTCCCCTTCCTTCCTCCCTCTCTCTCTTTCTTCCCCTTCCTCCTCTCTTTCTTCCCCTTCCTCCCCCTGTTTCTTCCCCTTCCTCCCTCTCTTTCTTCCCTTCCTCTCTCCTCTCTTTCTTCCCCTTCCTCCCTCTCTTTCTTCCCCTTCCTCCCTCTCTTTCTTCCCCTTCCTCCCTCTCTTTCTTCCCCTTCCTCCCTCTCTTTCTTCCCCTTCCTCCTCTCTTTCTTTCCCTCTCTTTCTTCCCCTTCCTCCCTCTCTTTCTCCTCTTTCCTTCCTCCCTCTCTCTCTTTCTTCCCCTTCCTCTCTCTTTCTTCCCCTTCCTCCCTCTCTTTCTTCCCCTTCCTCCCTCTCTTTCTTCCCCCTTCTCTCTCTCTTTCTTCCCCTTCCTCCCTCTCTTTCTTCCCCTTCCTCCCTCTCTTTCTCCTCCTTCCTTCCTCCCTCTCTCTTTCTTCCCCTTCCTCTCTCTCTTTCTTCCCCTTCCTCCCCCTGTTTCTTCCTTCCTCCCCTCTCTTTCTTCCCCTTCCTCTCTCTTTTTTCCCCTTCCTCCCTCTTTCTTCCCCTTCCTCCTCTCTTTCTTCCCCTTCCTTCCCTCTCTTTCTTCTTCCCCTTTTCCTCCTCTCTCTTTCCCCTTCCCTCTTTCTCCCTCTCTTTCTTTCTTCCCCTTCTCTCCCTCTCTTTCTTCCCCTTCCTCCCTCTCTTTCTTCCCCTTCCTCCCTCTCTTTCTTCCCCTTCCTCCCTCTCTTTCTTCCCCTCCCTCCCTCTCTTTCTTCCCTCCCTCTCTCTTTCTTCCCCTTACTGTCTCTCTCTTTCTTCCCCTTCCTCCCCCTCTTTCTTCCCCTTCCCTCCCTCCCTTTCTTTCTTCCTTCCCTCTCTTTCTTCCCTCCTTCCTCTCTTTCTTCCTTCTTCTCCTTCCTTCTCTCTCTTTCTTCCCCTTCCTCTCTCTCTCTTTCTTCCCCTTCTCTCTCTCTTTCTTTCTACCCCTTCCTCTCTCTCTTTCTTCCCCTTCCTCCTCTCTTTCTTCCCCTCCTCTTTCTCTTTCTTCCCCTCCCTTCTCTTTCTTCTTCTCTCTTTCTTCCCCTTCCTTCCTCCCTCTTTCTTCCCCTTCCTCTCCTCTCTTTCTTCCTTCCTCCCCCTCTTTCTTCCCCTTCCTCCCTCTCTTTCTTCCCCTTCCTCTCTCTCTTTCTTCCCCTTCCTCCCCCTCTTTCTTCCCCTTCCTCCCTCTCTTTCTTCCCCTTCCTCTCCTCTCTTTCTTCCCCTTCCTCCTCTTTCTCTCTTTCTTCCCCTTCCTCCCTCTCTTTCTTTCCTTCCTCTCCTCTTTCTTCCCCTTCCTCCCTCTCTTTCTTCCCCTTCCTCCTCTCTCTTTCTTCCCCTCTCTCTCTCTTTCTTCCCCTTCCTCCCCCTGTTTCTTCCTCTTTCTTCTCCCTCTCTTTCTTCCCCTTCCTCTCTCTCTTTCTTCCCCTTCCTCTCTCTTTCTTCCCCTTCCTCCTCTCTTTCTTCCCCTTTCTCCCTCTCTTTCTTCCCCTTCCTCCCTCTCTTTCTTCCCCTTCCTCTCTCTCTCTCTTTCTTCCCCTCCTCCTCCTCTTTCTTCCCCTTCCTCCCCCTCTTTCTTCCCCTTCCTCCTCTCTTTTTCCCCTTCCTCCCTCTCTTTCTTCCCCTTCCTCCTCTCTTTCTTCCCCTTCCTCTCTCTTTCTTCCCTTCCCCTCTCTTTCTTCCCCTTTCTTCCCTCTCTTTCTCCCCCCTTCCTCCCTCTTTCTTCCCCTTCCCCTCTCTCTCTCTCTTTCTTCCCCTTCCTCCCCTCTTTCTCCTTCCTCCCTCTCTTTCTTCCCCTTCCTCCCTCTCTTTCTTCCCCTTCCTCCTCTCTTTCTTCCCCTTCCTCCCTCTCTTTCTTCCCCTTCCTCCCTCTCTTTCTTCCCCTTCCTCCCTCTCTTTCTCCTCCTTCCTTTCTCCCTCTCTCTCTTTCTTCCCCTTCCTCCCCCTCTTTCTTCCCCTTCCTCCCTCTCTTTCTTCCCCTTCCCTCTCTCTTTCTTCCCCTTCCTCCTCTCTTTCTTCCCCTTCCTCCCTCTCTTTCTTCCCCCTTCCTCCCTCTTTCCCCTTTCCCTCCCTCTCTTTCTTCCCCTTTCTCCCTCTCTTTCTTCCCCTTCCTCCCTCTCTTTCTTCCCCTTCCTCCCTCTCTTTCTTCCCCTTTCTCCCTCTCTTTCTTCCCCTTCCTCCCTCTCTTTCTTCCCCTTCCTCCCTCTCTTTCTTCCCCTTCCTCCCTCTCTTTCTTCCCCTTCCTCCCTCTCTTTCTTCCCCTCCTCCCTCTCTTTCTTCCCCTCCCTCTCTCTTTCTTCCCCTTACTCTCTCTCTTTCTTCCCCTTCCTCCCCCTCTTTCTTTCCCTCCTTCTTTCTCCTCCCTCTCTCTCTCTTCTCCTCCTTCCTCTCTTTCTTCCCCTTCCTCCTCTCTCTTTCTTCCCCTTCCTCTCTCTCTCTTTCTTCCCCTTCCTCTCCTCTCTTTCTTCCCCTTCCTCTCTCTTTCTTCCCCTTCCTCTCTCTCTTTCTTCCCCTTCCTCTTTCTCTTTCTTCCCCTCCCTCTCTCTTTCTTCCCCTTCCTCCCTCTCTTTCTTCCCCTTCCTTCCCCCTCTTTCTTCCCCTTCCTCCCTCTCTTTCTTCCCCTTCCTCCCCCTCTTTCTTCCTTCCTCCCCCTCTTTCTTCCCCTTCCTCCTCTCTTTCTTCCCCTTCCTCCCCTCTCTTTCTTCCCCTTCCTCCCCTCTCTTTCTTCCCCTTCCTCTCCTCTCTTTCTTCCCCTTCCTCCCTCTCTTTCTTCCCTTCCTCCCTCTCTTTCTTCCCCTTCCTCCCTCTCTTTCTTCCCCTTCCTCCCTCTCTTTCTTCCCCTTCCTCCCTCTCTTTCTTCCCCTTCCTCTCCTCTCTTTCTTTCCTCCCCTCTTTCTCCTCCTTCCTTCCTCCCTCTCTCTTTCTTCCCCCTTTCTCTCTCTTTCTTCCTTCCTCCCCCTGTTTCTTCCCCTTCCTCCCTCTCTTTCTTCCCCTTCCTCCTCTCTTTCTTCCCCTTCCTCCCTCTCTTTCTTCCCCTTCCTCCCTCTCTTTCTTCCCCTTCCTCCCTCTCTTTCTTCCCCTCCCCTCCTTCCTCCCTTCTTTCTTCCCCCTTCCCTTCCTCTCTCTTTCTTCCCCTTCCTCCCTCTCTTTCTTCCCCTTTCTCCCCCTCTTTCTTCCCCTTCCTCCCTCTCTTTCTTCCCCTTCCTCCCTCTCTTTCTTCCCCTTCCTCCCTCTCTCTTTCTTCCCCTTTCCTCTCTCTTTCTTCCCCTTCTCCCTCTCTTTCTTCCCCTTTCTCCCTCTCTTTCTTCCCCTTCCTCCCTCTCTTTCTTCCCCTTCCTCCCTCTCTTTCTTCCCCTTCCTCCCCCTCTTTCTTCCCCCTTCCTCCCTCTCTTTCTTCCCCCCTTCCCTCTCTTTCTTCCCCTTCCTCCCTCTCTTTCTTCCCCTTCCTCTCTCTCTTTCTTCCCCTTCCTCCTCTCTTTCTTCCCCTTCCTCCTCTTCTTTCTCCCTCCTCTCTCTTTCTTCCTTCCCTCTTTCTTCCCTTCCTCTCTCTCTTTTTCTTCCCCTTCTCTCTTTCTCTCTCTTTCTTCCCCTTTCCCTCTTCTCTTCTTCTCCTCTCTTTCTTCCCTTTCTCTCTCTCTTTCTTTCCCCCCTTCTTTCTTTCCTCTCTTTCTCCCCTTCCTCCCTTCTTTCTTCCCCCTCCTTCTTTCTTCCTTCCTTCCTCTCTCTTTCTTTCCTCTTTTCTTCCTCCCTCTCTTTCTTCCCCCCTTCCTCTCTCTCTCTCTCTTTCTTCTTCCCTTCTCTCTCTCTTTCTTCCCCTTCCTCTCTCTCTCTTTCTTCCCTTCCTCTCTCTCTTTCTTTCCCCTTCCCCTCTTTCCTCTCCTCTCTCTTTCTTTCCCCTTCCTCCTCTCTCTTTCTTTCTTCTCCTTCCCTCTCTCTCTCTTTCTTCCCCTTCCCTCTCTCTCTTTCTTCCCCTTCCCTCTCTCTCTTTCTTCCCCTTCTCTCTCTCTCTTTCTTTCCCTTCCCCTTCTCTTTCTTCCCTTCCCTCTCTCTCTTTCTTCCCTTCCCTCCTCTTTCTTTCTTTCCCTCTCCCCTCCTCTTTCTTTCTTCCCCTCCTCTCTCTCTTTCTTCCCCTTCCTCTCTCTCTTTCTTCCCCTTCCTCTCCTTTCCTCTCCTCTTCTCCCCCCCCCTCTCTTTCTTCCCCTTCCTCTCTCTCTTTCTTCCCCTTCTCTCTCTCCTCCTTCCTCTCTCTCTCTTTCTCCTTCCTTCCTCTCTCTCTTTCTCTTTCTCCTCCTTCCTCTCTCTCTCTTTCTTCCCCTTCCTCTCTCTCTCTTTCTTCCCCTTCCTATTTTGAGTAGCCATAGTACCTGTGTAATTGTGAGTTTTTTTATCTGGGCCGGCGTGGGGCCTGCAGACAGACAGAATGCTGATAGGGCAGATTACACAGGGAGCGGGGGACATCCTGCCAGATAGCGTGCCTCCGCTGGTTTGGCTGATAGACCCAGATTAAAAGTGGGGGCCATTGCCAGATAGTGAGCCCTGGGAGGGGTGATGCTGGGCCACAACACAACATCATTATCGCGGTCTGTCTTTGTGGCTCACACAGATTCTGATTTAAGGCAAAGGGAGAGGGCTATTTTGATGGCAGGGTCTTATTCAGGTGTTGAATGATTTGTGTTGTGTTGAATTTGGTGAATGTCGTGACTGTCACAGAGGCATTTTAGATGTAGGGGAATTGACACACACTCTACGGGTGGATATACACACGCGGACACACACACACACACACACACAATGTAGTGGCATTCAGATCGCAGAAACATTTTTTTAAATTCTACCCTCTTCCCAAAGATGTGTTACTGTCCCCCAGTATCTTAGTGTTCATAGTGGCATTGTTCTGAGCTCATTTGCCTATGCCAAGCCTCTTGGAGACATACACACAAACATACATGAACACATAGGCAGTGCCGGAGATGCATCAGGCAGGGTGCCGGAGATGCATCGGGCAGGGTGCCGGAGATATATCAGGCAGGGTGCCGGAGATATATCAGGCAGGGTACCGGGGGTGCATTAGGCAGGGTGCCGGAGATATATCAGCCAGGGTGCCGGAGATATATCAGGCAGGGTGCCGGAGATACATCGGGCAGGGTGCCGGAGATACATCGGGCAGGGTGCCGGAGATGCATCGGGCAGGGTGCCGGAGATGCATCGGGCAGGGTGCCGGAGATGCATCGGGCAGGGTGCCGGAGATGCATCGGGCAGGGTGCCGGAGATGCATCGGGCAGGGTGCCGGAGATGCATCGGGCAGGGTGCCGGAGATGCATCGGGCAGGGTGCCGGAGATGCAGGATGCCTCTAACACTACACTCCTTTCCTCCCCAAGTCCGTTTTAACCCAGCTTGTAGATGTTTAGAGTAATGCTGTACACTGTACTTACAGCCTGTTAACTTCCCTATCATGATTGGTTGATACCCGTTGGCTTAATCACTCAAGACTTTTTTTGTGTGTACGTACACACACGCGCGCTCGTGAGAGAGAGCGAGAGACCAGTAGAACAAAGAAATCCCTGCATTCTAAGGTGGATGTATTCACTGCAGAGGCATAAACAGGGCTGTAGGGAAGAACAGTCCCTGGAGAAAGAGACAGGGAGGGAGGGGGAGAGGGAGAGAGGGAGAGATTGATTCATACACACTCTCCTTCTCTGTGGTGGTGCTGAGGGACTACAGCTCCACTGCCTGTCTTCAGGGATTGCGAGTAGCAGCGTAGTGCACCTTCACATCAAATCATCAAATCCCATTGTATTGGTCACATACACATGGTTAGCAGATGTTATTGTGAGTGTAGCGAAATGCTTGTGCTTCTAGATCTGACAGTGCAGCAGATTCTAACAGGTAATATCTAACAATTCCACAACAAAACCTAATACACACAATCTAGTAAAGGAATGGAATGAGAATATATAAATATAAAATATATGGATGAGCAGTGACAGAGCGGCTAAGATGCAATAGATAGTAAAGAATATATAGTGAAGGGTACATTATACAGTATATACATATGAGATGAGTAATGCGAGATATGCTAACATTCTTAAAGTGGCATTATTAAAGTGACTAGTGTTCCATTTATTAAAGTGGCCAATGATATCAAGCCTGTAGGTAGGCAGCCGCATGTCTGTGCTAGTGGTGACTGTTTAACAATCTGATGGCCTTGAGATAGAAGCTGTTTTCCAATCTCTCGGTCCCAGCTGTAATGTACCTGTACTGACCTCGCCTTCTGGGTGGAAGCGGGGTGAACTGGTAGTGGCTCAGGTGGTTATTGTCCTTGATGATCTTTTTTGCCTTCCTGTGACATTGGGTGTTGTAGGTGTCCTGCAGGGCAAGTAGTTTGCCCCCGGTAATGCGTTGTGCAGATCTCACTACCCTCTGGAGAGTCCTGTGGTTGTGGGCGGTGCAGTTGCCGTACCAGGCAGATTGTGCACCTGTAAAGTTAGTGAGGGTTTTCGGTGACAAGCCACATGCCATCTGGTCTGCGCATGCTCCGAGGACGTGGCTAGGGATGCCGTCTGGGCCAGCAGCCTTGCGAGGGTTAACACGTTTAAATGTTTCACTCACGTTGGCCACGGAGAAGGAGAGCCCACTGTCTTTGGTAGCGGGCCGTGTCGGTGGCACTGTATTGTCCTCAAAACATGCAAAGAAGTTGTTTAATTTGTCTGGGAGAAAGACGTCGATGTCTGCAATGGGGGCTGGTTTTCTTTTTGTAATCCGTGATTGTCTGTAGACCCTGCCACATATGTCTCGTGTTTGAGCCGTTGATTTGTGACTCCACTTTGTCTCTATAATGACACTTTGCTTGTTTTGATTGCCTTACGGTGGGAATAACTACTTCATGTTTCCAGTCGCCTTGCCATGATTAAATGCGGTGGTACGTGCTTTCAGTTTTATGCAAATGCTGCCATCAATCCACAGTTTCTGGTTAGGGAAGGTGTTAATAGTCACAGTGCGTACAACATCTCCTATACACTTGCTGATAAACTCGCTTGCTAATAAACTCAGAACATATCCCAGTCCACGTGATCGAAGCAATCTTGAAGCCTGGAATCCGTTTGGTTAGACCAGCATTGGATAGACCTAAGCACGGGCGCTTCCTGTTTAAGTTTCTGCCTATAGTAGGGAAGCAACAAGATGGAGTCATGGTCAAATTTGCCAAAAGGAGGGCGTGGAAGGGCCTTGTATGCATCGTGGAAGTTAGAGTAGCAGTGGTCGAGTGTGTTATTTGCTCGTGTACTGCAATCGATATGCTGATATAATTAAGGAAGCTCTGTTTGCATAAAGTCCAGTGAAGTACCTTGGTGGGCGTCTTGGTATCCGCTTGATAACCGAGGAGAGATCTCTTGGGAGGTAATACGGTCTGCATTTGATTGTGAGGAATTCTAGGTCAGGTGAACAAAAGGATTTGAGTTCTCGTATGTTGTTACAATTACACCATGAGTCGTTAATCGTGAAACATACACCCCTGCCCTTCTTCTTACCAGAGAGATGTTTGTTCCTGTCGGCGCGATGCACTGAAAATCTGTTGGCTGTACGGACACTGACATCATGTCCCCAGCTACCCATGTCTCCGTGAAACAGAGTATGTTACAATCCCGGATATCTCTTTGGAAAGCAACTTTTGCCCTAATTTCGTTGACTTTGTTAACTAGGGACTAGACATTAGCGAGTAATATACTTGGAAGCGGTGGGTGGTGTGCGCGGATCCGAAGCCTCACTAGAAGACCGCTCCGGCACCCTCTGCTACGACGGCGTTGTTTTGGGTCGGCCTCTGGAATCAGTTCAAATGCCCTGGGAGGTGCAGACAAAGGATCAGCTTTGCGAAAGGCGTATTCCTAGTAGTAATGGTTGTGCTGGTAAGTTGTCGTCTCTCTGATATCCAATAGTTCTTCCTGGCTGTATGTATTAACACTTAAGGTTTTCTGGGCTAACAATATAAGAAATAATACATAAAAAATTCAATACTGCACAGTTTCCTAAGGACTTGAAGTGAAGCTGGCATCTCTATCGTTGCCATCTTATTCATGTTTGTTTGCAGCGTCAAGATGGAAGGCACGTGCAACTGTGGAACATGGAGGCCATTTTGTGCCAAATTGTATTAATTACCTGCAATAGAGCCGCCGCCACCACAACGTCTTCTTTGTTTTCACAATATAACATTTTTATACTGCAAATTGGTTGGTTACGTGAGTATAGAATCCACGTGCAACTGTGGAGGCGGGAGCCATTTTGTGCCACTACCTACCTGTCGCATAGCTGTCTTTTTTTGTCATATTTATACTGCACCTTTGTGTACACCACCTGCGTAGACACCTGCCAGAACTGAGCCACCACACCACGTAGCTTCATTATCTTCCACACCTTGAAAAAATCTGTTAAAATGAAAGGGATTGGATCTGTTTGTCTGTCTTTCCCTCCATGTCATTTTGTGGATGCGATCTATGATGAGGCTGTTAAGGCTGTGGTGTTGCTCATCTGTCTGGCTAGCCATGGGGTTCGGGCCTTGATTACAGTGGAACCCTGAAGGCCATAACCTCAGTCTATTGCCTGTGGAAATGAGGCTTGGTCTGCCGCAGCCAATTCGGTCTCCTGTCAGCATCCATCTCCCATTCAGACACACACACACACACACACACACACACACACACACACACACACACACACACACACACACACACACACACACACACACACACACACACACTCTCCTCTCAGCATCAATTTCCTTTCATTCAAACAGGGTCAACCCCATGGACACACACCAGCTGCTTTCAGACTGGACGGGAAACTAGATATTAGAGTGTGTTTGTGTTTAGGTGTGTGTGGGGGGGGTCAGTGTGTGTGTGCCGGTGCAAGATGGAATGTGCGCGTCATTTTGTGTGTTTGGTATGTGCATTACTACGTTGGTCTATAGAACTACACCCCTGTCCTTTCCACGTGTGTGTTTTCTTCACACTCTATATTTCTGTTTTTGCAACTACACTACCAGGGTGTGTAGTGTATTAATGTTCTCCCTTGGAGTGTGTTAGTGGTTTAGTGTTCACCCTCTGAGTGTGTTAGTGGTTTAATGTCCACCCTCGGAGTGTGTTAGTGGTTTAATGTCCACCCTTGGAGTGTGTTAGTGGTTTAATGTCCACCCTCGGAGTGTGTTAGTGGTTTAATGTCCACCCTCGGAGTGTGTTAGTGGTTTAATGTTCACCCTCGGAGTGTGTTAGTGGTTTAATGTGTTAGTGGTTTAATGTCCACCCTCGGAGTGTGTTAGTGGTTTAACTTGGAGTGTGTTAGTGGTTTAATGTCCACCCTCGAAGTGTGTTAGTGGTTTAATGTCCACCCTCGGAGTGTGTTAGTGGTTTAACGTCCACCCTCGGAGTGTGTTAGTGGTGTTAGTGGTTTAATGTCCACCCGGAGTGTGTTAGTGGTTTAACGGAAGTGTGTTAGTGGTTTTTCCACCCTCGGAGTGTGTTAGTGTTCACCCTCGAAGTGTGTTAGTGGTTTAATGTCCACCCTGTGTGTTAGTGGTTTAATGTTCACCCTCGGAGTGTGTTAGTGGTTTAATGTTCACCCTCGGAGTGTGTTAGTGGTTTAATGTTCACCCTCGGAGTGTGTTAGTGGTTTAATGTTCACCCTCGGAGTGTGTTAATGGTTAATGTTCTCCCTTGGTGTGTGTTAGTGGTTTAATGTTCTCCCTCTGAGTGTGTTAGTGTTTTAATGTTCTCCAACCGGTACTACCGCCACATTTGGGTATGTGTCCGCAGCTATGATTCTTTCAGACGGAGTTACGCTGTGAGCCCGACCTCATGTGAGCCAGAGTTTTTAAGCAGTCAGTCTCCATGCATAATTCATCACAAAAGAACAGCAAACAATAGCTGAGCGTTTTAGAAGGCAGAGCAAGTTGACAGTGTGTTCTTGGTGTATCTAATACAGCACTTACTGCTTAAAGTAGTGCCTCTCCCTCTTTCTCTCTCTTCCCTGGTGCTATTGGTCTGTTTGTCCATTTGCCTGTTTGTGCCCGTCTCGGTCTGTGTGCCTGCTTATCTGTGTGTGTGTCTCACCATATCATGTATGCCGGTGTGTGTATGTTTGTTTGCAATACGGTATACACTGAGTGTACAAAACATTAGGAACACCTGAGCTTGCCATGACAGACCGACCAGGTGAATCCAGGTGAAAGCTGTGATCCCGTATTGGTGTCACTTGTTAAAGCCACTTCAATCGGTGTGGATGAAGAGGAGGAGACGTGTTGAAAAAGATTTTTAAGCCTTGAGACGATTGAGACTTGGATTGTGTAGTGTGCCATTCAGAGGGTGAATTGGCAAGACAAAACATGTAAGTGCCCTTGAACAGGGTATGGTAGTAGGTGTATCAAGAATGGTCCACCACCCAAAGAACATCCAGCCAACTTGACACAACTGTGGCAAGCATTGGAGTCAACATGGGCCAGCATCCCTGTGGAACGCTTTTGACACCTTGTCGAGTCCCTGCCCCCAATGAATTGAGGCTGTTCTGAAGGCTCAAGGGGATACAACTCAATATTAGGAATGTTTTGTAGACTCTGTGTATATGTTCCTGCGTCTAAAGTTATTTACGTTCAGGTAATCTGTTAAATGATTGTACTGTAATCTGTTGAGGCACTTCTGGGTAGAGACGGCTGCCTTTTTACTGAGATGAGAGTAGGTGGAGATGGATACACACATGCGCAAACACGACAATGTATGCTTGCACACACTGTAGAAATACACAAAACACACATGGCAATGCACTCCGATGATTTCTATCCGATGGCTTTCTGTCTGTTACCAGTCCATTTCACTCTATTGTCTCGTGATTGAGTTGCTGCCCGTAGTTGTGATTGAACAGGCTGTGTGCAGCCCTCGTTATAGATGCCCGTAAGACACAGACCGATATCAATCAGGTGTTCTTCTTTTCTTTCTAAAGAGGAGAGATCAAATGAAAGAAGGGAGGGATACTCAGACAGACCAGGTCGGCTCATGCTGTGATCCTCACTTCAGTACGGGTCCTACAGAAAAGGGAGTCTAAGGGGCACGGTCACATGGTCACATGACTTTGGAGCGGATGTGTGACGATACTTCTGGTCATGTCGTGTTTTGGTTTGATAGAAAGCCATTGTGTTTGTGAGGGGGAAAGGTGACGAGATCTCGGGAAGATAATAGAAGTGTAATAATAAGGAATGAGGACAGAAATTCAGACTTGTCAGAATTGACATGGATCTACATGGGAGAGAGTGAAAGAAAGAGATTTGCAAGTATTACCTCGTTAATGACTCCTTAATTATAGCTAGCAAAATATTGATCGTGGTAATGAAATAAGGCTTCAACCATAATGGTCTTTGACTGACAATGAGCAGCACATTTTAATGTTTAATTTGACCTTTATTTAACTAGGCAAGTCAGATAAGAACAAATTCTTATTTACAATGGCGGCCTACCCCGGCCAAACCCAGACGACACTGGGCCAATTGTGCGCCGCCCTATGGGACTCCCAATCACGGCCAGATGTGAAACAGCCTGGCTTCGAACCAGGGACTGTAGTGATGCCTCTTGCACTGAGATGCAGTGCCTTACCTCGTTAATGACTCCTTAATTATAGCTTGCCGAGTGGGCGTTGCTTTCAGCTCATCTGCGGTAACAAGGGACGTTTTCCTGGTCACTTCAGGTCATGTGGTAAAGTATTTCTCATAGAATGTGGAAAGGTATTTTTGCAGTCTTCAATGTTCAGTGTTCCAACAGTACATGTACTGGATATTATTGAGTCAGAAGCAAAGGTTCTGAGGAGAGCAGTCTCAGAGGGAGAGAACATCTCCACCCACCCTCCAGCCATCAATAAATACAAAGATGTATCTTCGTCCAGATCTGTATGGAGACCCACTCCACTCACTACTAACATCATAACCCTTTTATGACTTCAATGAAGTTGTCCCAGACAGAACTTTGACAAATGCATTTCATACATTATTTATTTTCTTCTCTCCCCCCCCTCCTCCCCCCCGTCCTTTCCCCTTCTCTTTTTCTCACTAGCGCCCTCTCTGGTGAGTGAGTTTCGTGCGGAGAAGATTGAGCAGCGCAGCCTCACCCTGGTGTGGAGGGAACCTAGCTACCCCAACAGCAGCCGCACCGAGTACGAGATCAAGTACTACGAAAAGGTAACGCCGTCACCTCCGTCATATACGGTCACATTTCAACTGTCGTCATATTTGGTCAACTCCGACACTTGGAAAAATTCCATCGCCTTAGATTTAATCTCAAGTCCGCTCTTTCGCGCAACGGCTCTTTCATGCGTTCACCCTACTCCACTCCCTCTCAATTAAACTCGGCCACACTCTCAACTCGTCTCTTGGCCCTCTCCTTCTTTTAAGCCGTCTCTCTTTCCGTTACATTATTTTGCCCCCGCATTATCTTCCTCCATCACATCCCACTCTCGGGAGCACCATCCATCTCTCAAATCCACCATGTCCACTATTAATGGTCTCTCCACAGGGACTCTCATTGCGCCTGTCAGTCTATCTCGGTGTGCACTTTTCACTCTTCTCTTCTCTCCACACGTACGACAGCGTTAAAGAGCACGCACCTCCAAATCCTCATTTACCGCACGATGACGAGCAAACGGGCGCGCGCACACACACTCGCACGCGTTCAAAGACATGCATGCAAATCATGGGGGCTTAAAGCTTCATGATGGTGATTGGCGAGTTCTCTCCATATACACTGTTGCTTTGACGCTGACGGTTTAAGCACGCCACATCACTGCCACGCGTTAACCTTTAGAATCAAAGCCATTTTAAATCACGCAAGTCTGCTTTAAAATAGTAATAAAAAAAAAAAATAGTAATAAAAAAAAATGTTAAAATATATATATATATATATATATATATATATACATACACACACATA
The DNA here is from genome assembly GCF_018296145.1 of Oncorhynchus tshawytscha. NCBI lineage: Eukaryota > Metazoa > Chordata > Actinopteri > Salmoniformes > Salmonidae > Oncorhynchus > Oncorhynchus tshawytscha. The sequence goes on from NC_056459.1 coordinate 5,906,089, forward strand.
CACACACACACACATACATACACACACATATACACACACACACACACACACACACACACACACACACACACACACACACACACACACACACACACACACAGTGTACCAGTCTAAAGTTTGGACACCTACTCATTCTAGGGTTTTTCTTTATTCTTTACTATTTTCTACATTGAAGAATAATAATGAAGACATCAACACTATGAACTCTGTAGTAACAAAGAAAAGTTTTAAAAAATCCAAATATATTTTTAGATTCTTCAAATAGCCACCCTTTGCCTTGATGACAGCTTTGCACACTCTTAGCATTCTCTCAGCCAACTTCACCTGGAATGCTTTTCCAACCGTCTTGAAGGAGTTCCCACATATGCCTTGAAGTCTTGAAGGAGTTCCCACACATCTCAATTGGCTTGAGGTCAGGTGTTTGTGGAGGCCAGGTCATCTGATGCAACATCTCTCCTTTTTGGTCAAATAGCCCTTACGCAGCCTGGAGGTGTGTTGGGTCATATTGTCCTGTTGAAAAACAAATGATAGTCCCACTAAGCACAAACCAGATGGGATGGTGTATCGCTGCAGAATGCTGTGGTAGCCATGCTGGTTAAGTGTGCCTTGAATTCCAAATAAATCACTGACAGTGTCACCAGCAAAGCACCATCACACCCCCTCCTTGCTTCACGGTGGGAACCACACATGCGGAGATCATCCGTTCACCTACAGTCCACAAAGACACGGTGGTTGGAACCAAAAATATAACATTTGGACTCATCAGACCAAAGGACAGATTTCCACTGGTCTAATGTCCATTGCTCATGTTTCTTGGCCCAAGCAAGTCTCTTCTTATTATTGGTGTCATTTAGTAGTTGTTTCTTTGCAGCAATTCAACCATGAAGGCCTGATTCACACAGTCTCCTCTGAACAGTTGATGTTGAGATGTGTCTGTTACTTGAACTCTGTGAAGCATTTATTTGGACTGCAATCTGAGGTGCAGTTAACTCTAATGAACTTATCCTTTGCAGCAGAGGTAACTCTGGGTCTTCCTCTTCCTCCGGTTTTTGCGACTGCACTTGAAGAAGCTTTCAAAGGTTTTGAATGACTGAGCATCACGTCTTAAAGCAATGATGGACTGTTTCTCTTTGCTTATTTGAGCCTTTCTTGCCATAGTATGGACTTGGTCTTTCACCAAATAGGGCTACCTTCTGTATACCACCCCTACCTTATCACAACACAACTGATTGGCTCAAATGCATTAAGAAGGAAAGGAATTCCACAAATTCACTTTTAACAAGGCACACCTGTTAATTGAAATGCATTCCAGGTGACTACCTCATGAAGCTGGTTGAGAGAATGCCAAGAGTGTGCAAAGCTGTCATCAAGGCAAAGGGTGGCTACTTTGAAGAATCTCAAATATGAAATATATTTTGATTACTACACTTTTCTGGTTACTTCATGATTCCAAATGTGTTCTTTCATAGTTTTGATGTCTTCACTATTATTCTACAATGTAGGTAATAGTAAAAATAAAGAAAACGCCTGGAATGAGTAGGTGTGTCCACACTTTTGTCTGGTACTGTAGATGTTTTATTGTCCCATCCCCCGGATAGGTGCAGTGAAATGTGTTGTTTAACAGGGTCAGTGCCTTGCACAAGGGCACTGGCCCAACTCTCTCTGAGTGATCTTATGGCATGTATAGACCCCACTCCGGATCATCAAAGAGGAAAAGTTCATTGCTAAAATATAATCGTGTATGCCATTTTATCCGAAGCGACTTAGTCATGCGTGCGTGCATACATTTTACGGACATGCGGTCCTGGGAATCTAACCCACTGTCCTGGCTTTGCGAGCGCCTTGCTCTACCTACTGAGCTCCAAATGACAATGTAACAAAATGTTTTTTTAAGGGTCTTGAAACAGAGCGTACACCCACTTGGTGCTTTCGTAGTTCCTTCCTGCCACTCTCTCTCCTTCCTCATTCAGGAACAGAAGGACAAGAGCTACTCAACGGTCAAGACGGCCGCCACCCGCATCAGCGTCAACAACCTCAAGGCCGGCACCACCTACGTCTTCCTCATCCGCCCCTTCTCCACCCCGGCCCCCTCCTCCTCCCTCCTCTCCGCCTCTTCCTCCTCCTCTTCCTCCTCCCCCTCTCCCATCGACTACGGAGGCTACAGCGCTCCCCTGGAGCTGCAGACGCTTGGTGAATGTGAGTATGGCCATTCCTCGCTCCTTTTCCTCGACTATCTTGTTCCAACGCCGTGAGGCAGCTTAGGATATGGTCGTGGCGGCGTCCGGCCAGCCCACACAATGATGGCCTCGTGTTTGCTAAAGACTGAGGTGTGTGTGTGGAGGAGCTCCGGGATTTTGAAATCAAGCCGTGAAATGGCTCTTCTTTTTGCTCTGTGATAGGGTGTCCCTTTATTGTCATCTGTTTGTGTGTGTGTGTGTGTGTATTCTCCCATGTGCCTGCTCTTAAACAATATGTCCGTTCCAATCCACAGTGGCGCTGGCGTCCAGTGAGCAGAACCCAGTAATCATCATCGTGGTGGTGTCTGTGGCCGCCCTCATCATGCTGCTCTCTATGGGAGTGGGCCTGCTCCTCTGGAGAAGGTACACACACACACACACACACACACACACACACACACACACACACACACACACACACACACACTCATACAGATATACACAACGTGCACACTCATACTGATATACACAGCGTGCACACACACACACACAAACAATCTGAAGAAAGTACACACACACACAACACACATCGTACAAACACACTCATACTAGTATACACAACATGTACGTACACACACACACAAGCAATTACATCTGAAGAAGGTACACACACACACACATAATATGCACACACACACTTCTAAACACACACTCAGTCACTGCTCATGCCACTCCATCATAATCCTGATTACAATAATCCAATGAGGAGAAGCACTCTGCCTCAAAGCATGTAATCACATTGAGAAGAGCTGTAATGCATGTTCAATCAGCTGTGTTCAGAGCCACTGTAATATAGAGCATTAACAAGCGACATTAGACGGTCTATTGTCAATGCTGGGGTAGCCGTGCTAAACGGTTGCATCGTTACACTCGGGACATTTTCATGATTTCAATTTGACCTGTCCTCTTAGGGTTAGGTACAGTATACAGCTAAGTCCTTTCAATAGAATTTGGCTTGCGCTCTTACTTTGTAACTCGTCGTTTTCTGTACAATTATTTACAGTTGTCATGCACAATTGAGGACTTTGGTTACCAGTGTAGTAACTACATGACATAAGGGCAACTCCATAAGGTCATTGTGTCTCAGGCACACACGCGTGAGTTTTATTCAGGTCGGTGGAGACATGGTGGTTTTCTGCTTGGCGTTCCATCTCGGTGCACGTTCACATCTGTTCAGGTCTGTTGAAAAGAAGAAGAAAAAAACAACTCACACGCCCACACACACTCCCCCCGCACCCTCACACACGTGCCCCGGCGTGTTGGCATGCAGAACCACACTCCCACGCAGTCGCACACAATTACACACGGCCGCAATCAGATGTGACCCATTTGGTTAACTCTCTTATACAGAGCCATTCACAGGCGGTGTGTTTAACATGTCGCCTGAACCTTCACAAAATGTTAGTCTTCTCAGTAAGAGAGGAACACGTGATGTACACACACACACACACACACACACACACACCCACAGTAGATCTATCATCCTGATCACCCTGATCTGATAGCATTGCTCCTTTCAGACAGTATATTTGTGTTGGAGGAATCTCTGATTATACCAACCGTCTATTTCCTTCTATTTGTCTCCTGCTCCACATGGATCTGGGAGATGGAGATGGAGATGGAGGGAAATGTCTCCCATTTCTTCATTCACGCCAACGCCATACGTTGAGGAGGAACTGTCAATCGGGCGCGCGCTTATTTCGCGTACCCATGAGCGCGCGCCCGCACACAGGGATATGTAGCACCTCGCGGGCGCAATTCCGCCCTCACACCGCCGTGCTTTATGAATCCTTTACACGCTCACCTAGACACATACGGTACTTTATGGACGCGTGCCCACAGACACGTTTCAAGGACGCAATCCTGCGGACAGGAGACGCCCTGTCCCGAATCCCTGCCGGCGTGAACCGATTGTCCTTCATTGAGAATGGATCTATTCCAAACTGTTCATCCAGAACGCTCGCATCATTCGTCAGTCTATGAGAATATGGTTATCAGCCGTCTCTTTATGTCCCGACCACAGAGGCAAAGACAAATGGGTTGATACCTCAATTACCATGCTTCCTCGTTTGCAAATATGGCTGACCCCCGACATCCCCGCGGGGCAACTGTTACAGATGACCTCCTCACTGAGACGTGTGCGCACACACACACACACACACACACATACACACACTCTCTGTCTGTCCACATAGATTATGTCTACTTGAATGAAATGGCCCTGTCAAATCAAGCGGTTTTAAATTGTTTGGAGTCGGCTAGATGTTTTGCCTAGGGGTCATATGGTGTATACATGAATATCCTCCATCCCTCCTCCAAACACTCCCTCCTCACCCTTCCTCTTAGAGACGAGTTATGGATACATTACTGGGACACACACACACACACACACACACATATATAGTGGAGATTTTGTCATAGTCATGCACACACCGACACCGACACGCGCAGTTATTGCCATACTGCATATAAAAACGAATAGTTTCCTACTTTAATTTAGATAAGCGTGAACAGACCGATGCATCACACACACACACAGTTCGTTCTTGCTTGACAGAGTTTGATAGTGCCAAGGTTTCAGGGCAGCAGCAGCAGCCCCTAATCTCTCCAGGAAGCTCAGGCTTGGCTGGTCAGAGCACTGATTGTTTACCCTCTGCTGCCTCCGGACAGACACCGTTGGTCACACGGTCAGTTGAGAGGTTGGATCGAGGGAGAAAAAGAAAAAGTAGAATGGAAGGAAAGAAAGAACGATCAGCGTAAGTGGAAGGCCTGTGACACAATCATAGGAGGGGTGTATGAGACGGATGGAAGGAAAATAATCCCTTGTATCGCTTGCTGCACGCCTGGTACACACCAGTGCACCACTACCACTATTTGCTCTTTTTGTTTTGCTCACTTCCTCCTTGCACACCTGACCAATAGTGCGCTATGTCCCTCACTCCCTCAGCTTGGCTCCCCCCTTTCCCTTTTATGTCAGTACCTGTGAGGCTCTCTATGCTCTTCACAAGGTCAATCCCAGTACTCTAAAATGGCCTCTCTTACAGAGTTCGGCAGAATTTCCCATGTTGGCAGACTACATGGCAGTCTAATGTGCTACTCACTGGAAGAGATGAGGTATTTTTGCCAATTAATCTCGGCTCTGGGTGAAAGCACCGTGCATACCTTCTGGTTTACTTCCACCCTGTCCCATTACATCATTTGCACCTGTCCTGTAGCCAATGAGGAGAGAGGATGTGACTTAGCCCTGCCCCCTCCCCTTCTTCTCTTCTACCCAGCAGTCTCTCGCCCAGCTCCTCCAACATAGCTCCTACTAGCGTGGTGCTGCTCTCCACCTCCTTCTCCACTCTTCCTCCTCCTCCTCTTTCTCCCTACTGTCAGCTGTCAACCCCCAGGTACAGGCATGTCTGCACTCCTCCCCCGCTCCTCCCTCCTTCCTGTCATCCCTTTGTTTGGACCATTCCTCCTCTCTTTCACCCTCATTCTTTTCCTGCCTGACCCAGTCCCCCCCCCCAGCCCCAGTCTACACAGAGAGAGGATGACACAATGAAGCTGCCCCCTCCTCTCTTGGAGAGTGTACTTTAAGGTGTTGATGTGTATTGTCTCGGCATTGACTCCCTGTCAGCATCGAGGTTAAATAATCAAATAAAAAGGACCTTGGGCCTGGTTCCATTCGGACCCCTTCCCATTTGGTGTTCCCAGGTGGAAATGTATACACTACAGTGGAGGCTCCACTTGAAATGTTGGAGGGCTAGGTGGAGCTTACACCTGTCTGGGGGAGCTGCAGGTGTCGGGGCTCAAATGGAACCAGGCCGTTCTATGCCTTCTGCTCTCTTGCCCTATCTCTCTCTGCATGTGTCTGCTGGTTGGTCCTGACAGATTGGCCCTATAGGCTTGCCTTATTTTCCCCACTCCTCTCTCTCTGGCCCTGCAGGTTAAGAGTCTATATGTGTCAGGTCCCCCCCCACCAAACCGGTCTTTCCCATCACACCGTGTGCATGCACTGGTGATACGGCTTGACGTGCGCATTAACACATTTGAACAAGGACACTCACACAGACCAGGCATGCACACACATGTGGACAGACACACACATTAACAAGCACACACACACACACGGCAGACAGCCAGACCACACTTACACGGACATGCAATCACACACTACAGACATATTGTACACACGAATGCACAGTTGCGAGCACACTAAAACGACGACGTGCACTCACAGACTCGTGTATATTGCACACCACAGGCGGCTGGTGGCACCTTAAATGGGGAGGACGGGCTCGTAGTAATGGCTGGAACGGAGTAAATGGAATGGTATTAAACACATGGTTTCAATGTGTTGGACACCATTCCATTGACTCCGTTCAAGGCATTATTATGAGACGTCCTCCCTTCACCAGCCTCCTGTGTTTATTATATATATGTATGCACATATTTAGCCTTTAGCTCTGCCTGGCCCCGGTGTCTTTCTTTTGTGTCAAACTGGTAGTGAATTATGGACCACTCTGAATGCTTCCCTTCGACTCGAACTGTACTTCAATCAAAGGCCTCTGTCCTCATCTTAATCCCTTGTTATGCCTGCGTGCATGGTGGCCAATCAGAATGCCTGGCTCTGGCTGACCCCATTCAGTTCTTAATGTCTCACTCTGGTGGTCTTAACCCTCCTGTTGTGCTCCTTTCATGTTAGTTTATTCTGTGTTCCCGGTCCAAAATGACCGCCCCGTTATAGCTGATTATAGATCCATAATAATACATATATTATCACCTAATGTTGTGTTTAGATCTTTGTATCAACTTCAGTTCTTGTGAACATTACAAGTTTTGAACTTCTATTGGCTCTTTATGTGTCCTGTAGGCCTCATTGACCTGAACTCATACAACTTGTTTTTGAGTTTAAAAAAAACACAAAAAAAGCATAATGTATGTATTATTTTAACTATAACAAATACTCAGATGAAATATATTGTGCTATTTATCACAGACTACTTCAATGTCAGTTTCCTGACCTCTCTCTCTCTCCTCACCAGTGTCATGATCAAAGATATGATCAAGAGCCTCACATACAGTATATCGTTTGGTCATTGTGCTGCCACAGAATGAATTGTGAGCAAGGCCTCAAAAAAGCTTGATATACCAGAGCTGCGAGAAAAGTTCTATATATTATTGAAACAATGTTGAGATTGTTTGTGAGAATACCAACAGGTGTGGTTCCGTGGGGGAAAGATTCTATTGGGGAAAGGTTCCCGTGGGGTTTGCCATGGAAGCCAAGAAGGGGAGTGACGTGTGTGTGTGTGTGTGTGTGTGTGTGTGTGTGTGTGTGTGTGTGTGTGTGTGTGTGTGTGTGTGTGTGTGTGTGTGTGTGTGTGTGTGTGTGTGTGTGTGTGTGTGTGTGTGTGTGTGTGTGTGTGTGTGTGTGTGTGTGTGTGTGTGTGTGTGTGTGTGTGTGTGTGTGTGTGTGTGTGTGTGTGTGTGTGTGTGTGCTCGTGCTCAACACACATGCATGTGGCAGTCTGTGTCCATCTGATGAATGAGCATGTGGCTGAACTCAATTTTATACACTAATTGTATTCCCGCCCATTCATTTCTAATGACCGGGAACACAACAGGTGTACAAAAGTTAAATAAAACACCCAAAATGTAACGAAAATCATCTAAATGTGTTTTGTGTGTTCAGATGCCCTGTATGGACAAAGTCATGGAACCTTGTGACAATCAGATTACATGAACTACAATTTTCAGAGAGAGAACTTGTAAAACTTGTAAATCGGTCCAATTCGACCGGAACACAACAGCAGGGTTAAGAGGAAGGCCCTGAACTCTCTCTTGAGTTGGAAATTCCCACCAATTAGACGGCTTCTCTACTTTACAACTTTAGGACCCCCTGTTGAGGCACAGGATGAGCAATGTGAGAGGAAGTTTTTACAGCTCATTAGAACAGGATGCGCGCGTGTTTCGGCGGGGGGGGAGGGGGGTGTATTTATGCAGGAGTGTGTGCCTGTGGAAATGTGCGAACTATGAGTGTTTGCCCATGTGTGTCCACTCAAACAAAGCAGGTTTGATTTCCACAGTAAGATGCCCAGTTTCAAAAGTGAGTTTTGTCCAGCCAGTTCCACTGATCAACATGGGGGGGGGGGGCTCTACCATTGATCCAAGTTCCAATTCACTGATGTCCAGAAACCTATTCTCATTTCCAAGAGGGATTGAAGACTTGTATCCATCGATTTCTGCAACGTTAGTGATGTTTTACGTCTGTGTGGCTTTGTTTGTTCCCTCCCCGCAGACAATGTGGATACAGCAAGGCCAGTCAAGAGGGAGACGAAGAGCTCTACTTCCAATGTGAGTAACTGTGGCGACACACTCTCCCTCTCTGTGTGTGTGTGTGTGTTGAGTCTGCACTCTATGGATGGAGGAGGAGTCTGCTAGTGTGTTGTTTGCCTGCATGCATCTGACCGAGAGAGATTACTTGTGAGGTATTAACTTGTGCGTGGCCATTAAGGCTTCATTCCGCGGGTGTGTTTAGGCTACACTGAACACACCGCTCCAGTCCATTAGATGGTGTGTGAGGCGGGATGTGATGGAGAGAGATGGAAATAAATAGGGATGTAGGGAGGGAGGGAGGAGGATGAGAGGGGGAATGAGGAGAAGGGAATTGATAGATGGAACAAAGGCAAGCGAGGGAGGAGTAAGAAGACAGAGAGTGGGGGCCAGTCAGATGATTTGCCGTCCCCCGCGAAGGAAGGGTTTGAATGTTTGTCGCAAACTTTTAGAGTTGCCCGTGTCTCTGTTTTTCCATCAACCTATTTGAAGGATTTTGTTTGACAGATTGTGGGCAGTTTGAAAATTTTCCTGTGTGTGTGTGTGTGTGTGTGTGTGTGTGTGTGTGTGTGTGAGAGTGAGAGCTGAGAATTAAATATGCCCGGAAAATAACACGCCATCAGTCGACGAGCTCACACACACTTTCTCTCAGACGTGAACAAATGCAGACAGACATCTACACACACTAAAAGCTTACACACGCTGACACACGTACTCACTCCCCCACCTCCCCCTTGGTAACAATACATTTGCAGTCTCTCGGGAACCCCTCCAGCACAGTGTTTCCCTACCCTGGACCCCGAGTATCCCCAACAGTACTGTGGTCCTGGACAACACTGTTCTAGCATGTTGTATATTGCTGCCCATCTAACCCATCAGTTAGGACACGAAGCTGTTTCCTCCCCCATCGGTGGGTCTAATTACGTCTGTGTGTGTGCATGCCTTCATGCGTGTGTATCTCTCGTGCAATCATGCAGTGTTTATATCCGTTCATTTCCCCCCCAATCGCTTGTGGCAAAGACATGGTTAACCCTGAAACGAATCAGCTACACAAGAAGCCCAATTGGGAAGGGAGAGAGATGGAGAGAGGGAGAGAGAGGAGAGGGGGAGAGAGGGAGGGAGAGAGAGAGAGGGAGAGAGAGAGAGAGAGAGAGAGAGAGAGGGGAGAGAGAGAGGAGAGAGAGAGAGAGAGAGAGGGAGAGAGGGAGAGAGGGAGAGAGAGAGAGAGAGAGAGAGAGAGAGAGAGAGAGAGAGGAGAGAGAGGGAGAGAGAGAGAGGGGAGAGAGAGAGGGAGAGAGAGAGAGGGAGAGAGAGGGAGGGAGGAAAATTAATCAAAACTGGTGTTGGCCTGCTTTAATTAATGTTGTGTGGTTACAAAACCCATTGCTCTGGAAAAGAGGATATTCGATCCTTCCACTTAACACTGGCCAGCTGGAATGGAGAAGTTTTCATTTTCTCTGCAATCTGTCTGTGTGTGTGTGTGTGTGTGTGTGTGTGTGTGTGTGTGTGTGTGTGTGTGTGTGTGTGTGTGTGTGTGTGTGTGTGTGTGTGTGTGTGTGTGTGTGTGTGTGTGTGTGTGTGTGTGTGTGTGTGATCAATAAGCTGTTATGAGACAGTGAGTCGAGACCTGGTCGATTTAGAGTTGTAATCACATTTCAGAACCAGTCTGGCCCAAAGGCTTCTGGGAAGGCCCAGCTTCTTAGGTAGAAGTAGGGCCTAAGTACCACTGGTTTTGAATCCTCAGAGTAATGAATTCCAATTTGGGGTATATCCTGATCCTAGATCTGTTTCTAAGGGTAACTTCATCCCAGAACTAGTCTTGTACTGCGGGGGTGACTGCGTAAGAGGTCAAAGATTAGGTTTTGAAAAGTCCATTGGCTAGTGGCGAGAGTGTACATTTATTGGTCATTGGTCATGGGCCACATAGTAGTTAAAGGCTGAGGGGCTAGTCAGGGTTGAAAAGGGTTTAGAGACTAGTAATCATTAATCATTTTAACTTTACACCTTTCATAATGGATTGCAGGTTAGAAAGCAAGAGTTTACAAGACAGACATTTAGTGGGTTCACAGATACTTGTGTTATAGGAACTGAATATATATTCCTTTGTTGCAGGTAGAGTTTTAAGGTTGCCTTGTGAGGATAGAAACTGATAACAAAGTGACACTCTAAGGCCTTTTACCTCAGGATTTTCTCTTTCCTGACAATTATTTCCTGCCCTAGTTCCTAGTGAAAATTCTTATTGTTTTTCCTCTGAAGTCATAAGAGACAAACCCCTTGAACTGAGCTACTGTCTCCAGGAAATGTGAGCTGCACAAATAAGACATACAGTGATGTGGTTGATTCCCTTTTTCCCCAAGTAGCACAATAGGTGAGAAGGTGGTGACGGGACAAACGATAGAGTCCGATTTTAAAACACACCATCCATACAGTGGTTGTCAAAAGAAAGACTACACCGGATTGCCACTTATGTCGTGCTGTATTTTGCGTACCTTAAATACGGTTTTGTGACTCACAAACAGGACTAGCGTGTGTAGTTTCTGTGGTGTTGTGGTAGATTGTTGCAGGTTGTAATCTTGGGTGACTTTCCGTGTCCCACAGTTAAGATCCCGACCCGGAGGACCTACATAGACCCAGAGACGTGTGAGGATCTGGTGCAGGCTGTCCTCACCTTTGCCAAAGAGCTCGACAACTCCAGCATCAAGATAGAGAGAATTGTCCACACAGGTACTGAGACAGTGCTTTGGCTTTCGTATACTCTCATATTCTCTTTCTTTGTACTTCTGTCTCTTATCTTTGCCAATTTTCACTCCTCTATCTCCCCTCCCTGTTTGCCCTGTTTTTATCTCCTTTCTCTCTCTCTCTCTCTCTCCTCATCTCTCTCTCTCCTCATCTCTCTCTCTCCTTATATCTCTCTCTCTCCTTATATCTCTCTCTCTCTCCTCATCTCTCTCTCTCTCTCCTCATCTCTCTCTCTCTCTCTCCTCATCTCTCTCTCCTTATATATATCTCTCTCTATCCTCATCTCTCTCTCTCCTTATATCTCTCTCTCTCCTTATATCAATCAATCTCTCTCTCTCCTCTTATCTCTCTCTCTCTCCTCATCTCTCTCTCTCCTTATATCTCTCTCTCTCTCCTCATCTCTCTCTCTCTCTCTCTCTCCTCATCTCTTACTCACCCCCACCTCTCTCTCTGATAAACCAGCACTGCAGTCCACTATCTAACCCTGTCTCTGTGTCTCCACCTGCAGGTGACTTTGGGGAGGTGTGTCGTGGCTGTCTCAAGCTGCCCAGTAAGCGGGAGCTTCCGGTGGCCATCAAGACACTGAGGGCCGGCTGCTCAGAGAAACAGAGGCGCTCCTTCCTCAGCGAGGCCGGGATACTGGGACAGTTTGACCACTCCAACATCGTCCGTCTGGAGGGGGTCATCACCAGCGGTGAGCTAGTTACCGAAATCTCAAATGAACCCTTAGCCCCCATGCATTTACACCTAGCTCCTTTTTTACTATGCTTTATAGGGGGCAACTGTCTGGGGGAGGCATTTACTGAACAGACCGCACAAACCCAAAAAGATTACTCATTGGCAGACGGACAGCAGTTGAATTCCAGCAGAGAAGGGAGAGGGGGAAAAGGTTAATGGAGAAAGGTAGGTGAGGAGAGGTTCAGAGGGGTAATGTTTCAGGGGGGCAGATGAGGTTGAACCAGGGTTGAAACGAATGGGACTGGTGCCTGCCTGCCTGAACACACACTGTGCACCATACGACTGTAGCAGATGTGTTGGATACGGTAATTGGTGCTAGAGACACAGCAGGACTCTGAAACCCACTCTAATCTTCCCCGCCACCTTACACACACACACTCACACGTGTGCATGCTCACACACCGGTGTGCATACACACTCATTCAAACTGTCGCACACCACACACACCGCCCTCGGATTGTAAATCACCCCACTAGCCCGCCATTCGACCCCCTTCCACCCCCACCACCTCTCCCTCCATCAGAGGGCTCCAGCACTACAGAGAGGGTCATTAGAGAGACAGAGACGTGCGGCTAGCTAAACGTCCAGCAGGGGGCACCAGGGGGAGGTGGTGTAGGATACCAGGTAGTGTGTGGTAGGGGAGATCAGCAGGATAGTTGGCCTGGTAGGGAAGAAGAGGTAGTCTTGTGGTGAAGCGTGATAGAGTAGTGAGCCAGAGTAATGCTAGTGTTTTAGTGAAGCGGTAGTTCTGTATGTTAGTGTTGCATGATAACGTATGATGTGGTAGAACAGAGTGATGGGTTAATGTCATGGTTTTAGTCCTGTCTGCCTCTCCTCCAGTCTGTCTATTTGGGATAGAGGGTGCCTCAGGGAGGCTGATGGTGTCCATTTATAAGGCACTTAGATCACAGCCAGCAAGCGGTATGTGTGTGTGTGTGTGTGCTCAGTTTCCATGTTACTTTGCTCCATCTCTGGCTGACGTGCACACACACACACACACACACACACACACACACACACACACACACACACACACACACACACACACACACTAGCTGGTCACTAAAGGGAGTCTCTGCTTCCTGTCTTTCTAATGGAGCAGCATCCTTTTCCCCTTAGTTGGCTGCTCTCTCCCTCACCATCTCTCCCTCACCCTCACCATCTCTCCCTCCTTATCCCAGCGCTCTTTCTGTCCCCTCTTCTTCTACTTTTTGTGTGTTCTTTCCCTCTCCCGTTCCCTAATTCCTACCCCAGTTTCGTCTCCTACTGTCCTCTCTTTTTCCCCCTCTCAGGTTTCTGTCTTCTCTCCCTTCACTATTTTGATACACTCTGGCCACCTGCACTCAGCGAGTGTGAAGTATGTGTGTGTGTGTGTGTGTGTGTGGTGTCATTCAACTTGGCGTGACTGAGAGAGCAGCACACAGGCCATCCTGCTCCTCTCCAGTAGATGAAGAATGGCAGTGCATAACCACTGCTGCCCCCAAGCCAGCTGGACTATAATAATAACGTGTGTGTGTGTGTAGGTAACACCATGATGATTGTGTTGGAGAGCATGTCCAATGGGCCCCTGGACTCCTTCCTCAGGGTAAGAGTGTGTGCATACTGTAACAGTGTTTACCTCAGCATGACCCCTGGTCTACTTTCCAAACGTTAAAATAGATGGTTGGTATAAAATAAATCCCAAGGCATGTTGTGTATCCTTATAAAGCCACATAACTAACCATCATGTCGTTGAATCTTTCATAACGGAGTTTGTTCTCCGTCGGAAATGCAATGTATTATATTGCATCTCTATGGTCCTTAACCCTACTATCGACCCCCCCCCTCCCCCCTCCAGAAGCACGAGGGCCAGCTCTCCGTGCTCCAGTTGATGGACATGCTGGGGGGCGTGGCCTCTGGGATGAAGTACCTGACAGAGATGGGCTTCGTCCACCGCCGCCTGGCCGCCCACAAGGTACTGGTCAACGCCAGCCTGGGCTGCAAGGTGTCCGGCTTCAGACCCCTCCAAGAGGACAAGATGGAGGCCATCTACAGCACAATGGTGAGACTACTGACTGATATTCTATTACAAGTAAAAAAGTATATTACTAGATATGTATATTTTTAACTAGTACTATATATTACAATTATTATAATGTTTTTTTTTCTATTATATTACTACCTATAGTCTTTACTCTTCACCCATAGAGGTCATCTCCAGCACACTGGTGAAGGGACTGACTGATATTATATTACTACCTATAGTCTTTACTCTTCACCCATAGAGGTCATCTCCAGCACACTGGTGAAGGGACTGACTGATATTATATTACTAGTAAAACGTATATTACTTGTTATATATTTTTACTAGTACTGTGTATTAGATTTTTTTTTAAATAATATATTTCTACCTATAGTCTTTACTCTTTACCCATAGAGGTCATCTACACCACGCTGGTGAGACTACTGACTGATATGTATTGATATTTACATGGTTGAAAACCGTATTGTTTACAACCTTCTTTAGTTTCACTGTGATAGGTAATACATACTATATGTACTGGGATATGTACCATATTGTTTACATTGTTTACTACCTTGTTTAGTCTTTACCCATATAGACCACACTGGTGAGAGACCTGGCTGATATCTTCTCCTGTAAAATATATTACTCCTAATAAATACAAAAAATCTCATCTTGTAAAAAAAAAAATGCTATAAAAATCATACATTCAAATGACAACGACATCGTTAAAAGAAGCCCATTGAAGCCGGCGGGAGAGGTGTGCTTCTTTTAGTATTTCCCCTTTATAATGAATCGGATGTGCAAGTGTGTGTGCAGTGCAGACTATGATTTAAAATGCATTCTATAATGAATCAGTGTTTCCCTGTGGTTTCTCCTTCTCTTTGTCTGACTCACTTTTTTTCCACTCTCTTTTGGTTGACAGTGGTTGATTTGAGATGAGATTTAGATGAGACAGTGTGTAGGATACATTTGATTTGACTGTACATTACATGATGATTTAAACTGCAACAACGGGAACCAGAACTATTCTGGAGTAGCGATGAAGTACAACTTGAATGGCGATTCAGAAAATAACGTTTTCCTTGTGGCACATTTTATTTCCAAAGCTGGAAGTCGTGACAAGATAAGTTGTATAACTGAAAGGTTTTCGTTTTTTTTGTGTTTCAATTGTATTCATTTCGGTAGGAATGACTACGCTACTCTCGTACTGGTTGCCCATGTTCCTAAATGACTACTGACCCGTAGCACTCACGTCTGTAGCCATGAGGTGCTTTGAAAGGCTGGTCATGGCTCACATCAACACCGTTATCCCAGAAACCCTAGACACACTCCACACGGCCCTTTCACACCTGGACAAAAGGAACACCTACGTGAGAATGCTATTCATTGACTTCAGCTCAGCGTTCAACACCATAGTGCCTTCAAAGCTCATCACTAAGCTAAGGATCCTGGGACTAAACACCACTCCAACACCATCATTAAGTTTGCAGACGACACAACAGTGGTAGGCCTCATCACTGACAACGATGAGACAGCAGCCTATAGGGAGGAGGTCAGAGAATTGTCCGGGTGGTGCCAGAATAACAACCTATCCCTCAGCGTAATCAAGACAAAGGAGATGATTGTGGACCACAGGAAAAGGAGGACCGAGCACGTCTCCATTCTCATCGACGGGGCTGCAGTGGAGCAGGTTGAGAGCTTCAAGTTCCTTGGTGTCCACATCACCAACAAACTAGAAAGGTCCAAACACACCAAGAAAGTTGTGTAGATGGCACGACAACGTCTATTCCCCCTCAGGAAACTAAAAAGATTTGGCATGGGTCCTACTTCTACAGCTGCAACATCGAGCGCATGCTGACTGGTTGCATCACTGCCTGGTACGGCAGCTGCTTGGCCTCCCGACCGCAAGGCACTTCAGAGGGTAGTGCGTACGGCCCAGTACATCACCGGGGCCAAGCTTCCTGCCTTCCAGGACCTCTATACCAGGCGGTGTCAGAGGAAGGCCCTAAAAATGTTCAAAGACTCCAACCACCCCAGGCATAGACGGTTCTCTCTGTCCCAGAGCACCAAGTCTAGGACCAAAAGCCCATATCAACAGCTTTTACCCCCAAGCCAAAAGACTCCTGAACAGCTAATCAAATGGCTACACAGACTATGCTCCCCCCCACCAACCCCTTTTTTACACTGCTGCTACTCTCTGTTTATCATCTATGCATAGTCACTTTAATTAATCCTACATGTACATATTACCTCAAATAGCACGACTAACCGGTGCACCCGCACATTGACTCTGTACTGGTACCACCACCTGTACATAGCCTCGCTACTGTAATTTTTTACTGTTTCTATTTATTTTTATTTACTTATCTATTGTTTACCTAATACCTATGTTTTACTTAAACACTGCACTGTTGGTTAAGGGCTTGTAAGTAAGCCTTTCACTGTAAGGTCTACACACATGACAAATAAACTTTGATATGATGTACATACAGTACCAGTCAAAAGGTTGGACATGCCTACTCATTCAAGAGTTTTTCTTTAGTTTGACTATTTTCTACATTGTAGAATAATAGTGAAGACATCAACACTATGAAATAACATATATGGAATCATGTAGTAACCAAAAAAGTGTTAAACAAATCAAAGTATATTTTATATTTGAGATTATTTTAAGTATCCTCCCTTTGCCTTGATGAAAGCTTTGCACACTCAAGGCATTCTCTCAACCAGCTTCATGAGGAATGCTTTTCCAACAGTCTTGAAGGAGTTCCCACATATGCTGAGCACTCGTTTGGCTGCTTCTCCTTCACTCTGTGGTCCAACTCATCCCAAACCATCTCAATTGGGTTAAGGTCAGGTGACTGTGGAGGCCAGGTCATCTGATGCAGCACAGCCTGGAGGTGTGTTTTGGGTCATTGTGCTGTTGAAAACAAATGATAGTCCCACTAAACACAAACCAGATGGGATGGCGTATCGCTGCAGAATGCTGTGGTAGCCATGCTGGTTAAGTGTGCCATGAATACTAAATAAATCACAGACAGTGTCACCAGCAAAGCAACCCCACACCATCACACCTCCTCCTCCATGCTTCATGGTGGGAACCACACATGCGGAGATCATCCATTCACCTACTCTGCATCTCACAAAGACACAGCGGTTGGAACAAAAAAATCTCAAATTTGGACTCATCAGACCAAAGGACAGATTTCCACCGGTCTTAATGTCCATTGCTCGTGTTTCTTGGCCCAAGCAAGTCTCTTCTTATGGGTGTCCTTTAGTAGTTTTTTTTAAAACAATTCAACCATGAAGGCCTGATTGACACAGTCTCCTCTGAACAGTTGATGTTGAGATGTGTTTGTTACTTGAACTCTGAAGGAGTTAACTCTGCTGCATTGTATAAATTCATTAGAGGTAACTCTGGGTCTTCCATTCCTGTGGCGGTCCTCATGAGAGCCAGTTTCATCATAGCGCTTGATGGTTTTTGCGACTGCACTTGAAGAAACATTTAAAGTGCTTGACATTTTCCGGATTGACTGACCTTCATGTCTTAAAGCAAATGATGGACTGTCGTTTCTCTTTGCATATTTTTATAATTTTTTTATTTTTATTTAACGTTTATTTAACTAGGTACGTCAGTTAAGAACATATTCTTATTTACATTTGAGCTGTTCTTGCCATAACATGGACTTGGTCTTTTACCTAATAGGGCTATCTTCTGTATACCACCCCTACCTTGTCACAACACAACTGATTGGCTCAAACAGATTAAGAAGAAAATAAATTCTACAAATGAACTTTTAACAAGGCACACCTGTTAATCGAAATGCATTCCAGGTGACAACCTCATGATGCTGGTTGAGAGAATGCCAAGAGTTTGCAAAGCTGTCATCAAGGCAAAGGGTGGTTACTTTAATGAAGCTAATATATAAAATATATGTTTATTGGTCACTACATGATTCCAAATGTGTTATTTCATAGTGTTGTTGTCTTCACTATTATTCTACAATGGAGAAAAGAAAGAAAAACCCTTGAATAAGTAGGTGTGTCCAAACGTTTGACTGTGACTGTATGTGTTTGCATATCTAAGTATGATCATTTTATTTGTGGACTGGGCATCCTGATGCATGACACAATAATGAAATAAATAAATAGAAAATATATAATAATCATAGTGTAGTAGGATGTTTAAATGTAGATTCTAGCATAGGCTACATGAAACATAATCATACAAGATGTCCAGTGTCAAGTGTGGAGTTGAACATGTAAATTGAAAATCTCTCTCTCTGTTTCGGACTCTCTCTCTCTCTCTCTCTCTCTCTCTCTCTCTCTCTCTCTCAGCATGCGGGGAAGAGTGTGGTGTTGTGGACAGCCCCAGAGGCCATCCAGTACCACCGTTACAGCTCAGCGTCTGATGTCTGGAGCTTTGGCATCGTCATGTGGGAGGTCATGTCCTACGGAGAGAGACCCTACTGGGACATGGGCAACCAGGACGTGAGTAGAGTGACTGTCTCTCTCTCTCCCTCTACACTCGACCTTCTCCTCTCTAGTCTCTTTAATCCAACTCATATCTCTCGCTCTCTACACTCAACCTTCTTGTCTCTAGTCTCTTTATTCATCTCATCTCTGTAACTCATCTCTCTCTCTACACTCGACCTTCTCGTCTCTAGTCTCTCTATCCATCTCATCTCTGTAACTCATCTCTCTCTCTACACTCGACCTTCTCCTCTCTAGTCTCTTTATCCATCTCATCTCTCTCTCTACACTCGACCTTCTCCTCTCTAGTCTCTTTATCCATCTCATCTCTCTCTCTACACTCGACCTTCTACTCTCTGGTCTCTTTATCCATCTCATCTCTCTCTCTACACTCGACCTTCTCCTCTCTAGTCTCTTTATCCATCTCATCTCTCTCTCTACACTCGACCTTCTCCTCTCTAGTCTCTTTATCCATCTCATCTCTCTCTACACTCGACCTTCTACTCTCTAGTCTCTTTATCCATCTCATCTCTCTCTACACTCGACACTCGACCATTCTCCTCTCTAGTCTCTAGTCTCTTTATCCATCTCATCTCTCTCTCTACACTCGACCTTCTCCTCTCTAGTCTCTTTATCCATCTCATCTCTCTCTCTACACTCGACCTTCTCCTCTCTAGTCTCTTTATCCATCTCATCTCTCTCTCATTCCCTTTGCTCTTTATCCACATGTGCATCTCTGTCCCCTCCCTCACCCCATACCCTATGCTGTTTCCTTCTCTACCTATTCATCTCTCTCCTATACTTTCTCTTCTCTTGTGCTAGCTCTCTCTCTCCCCCCCATCTTCTCTGTCCCCTCTAAAATGGTGCGAACTTTTTGACTTGGGCTAGCTCAGATCTTATTAGAGGGAAAGCCACGGGTGCTTCTCTAAAAGTCTCTTTGAGCTCTAAGTCCCCAGCATAAGTCCTCTCCGTGACCAATCCTGTTTCTCTTAAGGACACCATGTCGCTTTTTGGTGGCGGTCCCAAAGTGCCACCACGATCCCCGCTCTTAGAGGAAGCCTAAAATCCCGGCAGGAAGCGGTGCTCTCTTTAAGGAAATGTGAAATAAAGCTATTTTAGGAGGGTGAGAAGATTTGTCCAATCGCTAGGACCCTGACGCCACCAGTTTGTGTCGATGAGGGCGTGTGTTTTGGTTCCCTTCTCCCCTCCCTCTCAATTTTTCAGAGGGATCGCTTTTTTTTCTTCACTTTGGAAGAAAACCCCAAACTTCAGAAGAGTGCAGAAAATGTTGCGTAAAGACTTTGTTGAAGAGAAAAGTGAGAGTGCTTTTGTGCCAAAATGCCTTTGATCCAAGGCCGCGCCATGAACGGCATTCAAAGGTATTAGAGTAGATAGAGGGTTAATCAGAGTTCAAAGTTCACACTTAAGCCAACAGCTTTTTCACGCTAATACGCCGTCTAAATCTTTCCACTAATCCGAACGATAAAAAGGCAAACTAAACGACCATGAAATGTTGAAATGAATTCCTATGAACCGTCCCTCAGCTAGGACATGAACCGGGACGGTATATTACTAGCTTACCTTTTCAATATCCAGACTTTGTGTCTACCTCTATGTTCACAGTACGAAACTCTCCGAAAGAAATGTCAAAGGCCAAGCTGGCTGAGCCCTTGAGATATTAATGCATTAAACAAATACATCCTTTCACCATTATCTCACGCAGCCCCACACGCTGCCCTAGCATGCCCTTTTTCTTTTTAGCTCTGATTAAATGGAAAATGTCTGCCAATGAAGAAACACTTTAGGAACACTGTTTGGTTAAATCGGAGGTCAGGACAGAACTGAAGAGGTCTGTGTTTTTAGTGAATGTGGAACATTTTCAACGTTTTTTTTTCCCCCCCGAAGAGCTTTTTCTAGGGAGTACAGTGTTACAACACAGTGATTTAAAGGGGGAGAATATCTTTTGTGAAGTTTTGTATTTAGAAGTCTTTATGGAGGATAAATCTGTTTGCTGGATTAGCGCTTTTGAAAGAACCTTTGAATAAAGAGATTGTTTGGGTGTCGTTTTGTTGTCGGAGATCTCCTGAAGCCACTTTAGACTGAGATGGTGTCATCGCTCACTATCAACATTTCTCCCTGTAAGTTAACACTCCTTTCTCTCCCGCCATCTCCTCTCCGTCTCGTCCAAGGTGATCAAAGCGATAGAGGATGGCTTCCGCCTGCCCGCCCCTATGAACTGTCCACCCCACCTCCACCAGCTGATGTTGGACTGTTGGCAGAAGGAGAGGACCGAGAGACCCACCTTCAGCCAGATCCACTCGGCTCTCAGCAAGAGCATCCGCAGCCCCAACGGCATCGGCTCCTCCACACTGGCACGCAGGTAGGACATAGGCCCCTGCAAACCATGCTTAACACGGGCTAAACAAGGGTCAATATACAGGCTAACAGGTAACAGACTTTGCTAGCCAACATGGGCTGGCATCGGTAAGGGTTTGTTTATGTCGTCCAAGCAGGTCTCCCACGTCCCACTCAGTTTTGATATCAGAGTAGAAATACTACCGCTTATGGTAACAGACTCATGCATCCCTTCCTGAAATCTATCTCTCTCTCTCCCCTTCTATCCGTAGAACCCTCCCTCAGCTAGGAACCCTCCCTCTGGGCTCCTCCATCTCCCTGGCAGAGCGGACTCTTCCGTCGTTCCCCTCGTTTAACTCGGTAGGGGAGTGGTTGGATGCGGTGGACATGGGGCGCTACAAGGACAACTTCACCGCGGCAGGATACTGCTACCTGGAGTCTGTGGCCCGTATGACAGTCCAGTGAGTGGCTCTAAGTGTGTGTGTGTGTGTGTGTGTGTGTGAGTGTGTGCGTGTGCAGGCGGGTGAGAGAGCATTGATGCACAAACAAGTATGTTGCTGGTGCATCTGAATATCATGAGTTGGTATAGTCTAACTGATATCTTTGTGCTGTGGTCGTTCTCCACAGAGATGTATTGAGTCTAGGCATCACCTCTCTGGAGCACCAGAAACAGATCCTGTCTGCCATCCAGACCCTTAGAGCCCAGGTCATCCAGATGCACGGCAGAGGGGTGCAGGTCTGACACACATACACACACGTGCAAATGGACGGACGGACGGATAGAAGGATTTTCACAGAGGAGAGACTCGTCTCTCATCCAGATGGACAACATGAAGTGGATAGAGAGATCGGATGAGATATCGCCACACTGCACCCACTCACTCTTCCTCCTCCTCCCTCTCTCTAAGTCCTTGGGAGCGAGGCATCTTCCAGTCATGTGATCAACGTACTTTGTCGAAAGTCATATGACTTTTGTCTGCACGCTGACCCAAATTGACTGGATGTCCGCTCTGACAACAGGCCCTGGATCAGTAGTTACAGAGACTTAAAACTACCCGGATAGAGAAGTACTGTCCACCTAAAATGTCTGGCACTGCTCTCAAAATATGGGGTAATTACATTCCTTGATGGAGAAGAACTGTCCCCTGAAGCAGAGTGATACTCTACTGAACCACTTGTCTCAGAACTGAGGTTAAAACCACCCTGGTTGAGAAGTACTGTCCATTACAGGGCTGTCCCTCTACCACTGGTCTCAGAACAGTGGGATAAGGCACTAATGGTGAAAGTTCTGTCTGTCGAACAGGGCTAAAATTATAAAACTGGTCTCAGTTCAATGGTTAAAACATTACTGTTCCGGCCGCTGAAGTGCGATCGAGTGACTGGTTCCCACAGTGTGGGCGGAGCCCAGGCCGTGTCAAGTCGTAGCCCGACCAATCACGAGGCTGGGAAAAAGACTTACCTTGAAGGAAACTACTGATTAAAAAACAAAAACTAGAAAACTGTAAATCGAAACAAAGGATTTCCATGTGTTTGATTGTTAATTTCTATTTAGTCTGTTACACAATTTGTCTTTTTTAAAAGTTTTTCCGTTAACCGTCTCTGCTCTCCCGGTGTTTTCTCAGTGTGTGGAATGGCTAATGTCCCTTAGCCGGGATGTCAGTGGTATCATGTAGCGTCTCGCTAATATATTTCTCCTGTCTAAAAAGCATTTTCACTACATGGGTATATTGCACTGTTGAGAATAAAGGTCAAGTCTCAAGCTGACGTATCTGAAATGTATTCATATTTATATGCGTTTCCAGTTTACAGACTCTCACACAACCTGACAGGAAGAGGTTACGAGGGTCATACTTGATTTTTTTTATTACTAAATAATTTGTGTCATTTTGTGTTTAAGGATGCTGCAAAGCACATGTCCTTTGGTGTCAAGCATATCCCTTCCTAGCCGTTCTGTTTCGTTTGATTACAGTGTGTATCATAACGTTTTCTTTATTTTTTCTAGTTAGAGGGATTCTGTTACTGAATAAGGGTGTTCTGAACCAGAAGAAGATATTATGAAGAGGACTTACACTATAGTATGTTGACTTTTTTCTTCTCCTAGACCGGGGTGTAGAATCATTTTGATACAGTCAACAAATCTACAGTAGTTGATATAGGACTTATACATTTTGAGTCCAGTGTCGCTGGATGTATGGTATCGATGTGTTGCATTATATATGCAGTATTGCAGTATTTCAGAATGTCGTAGAGTGATCATGTATGTTTTTTTCCCGGGCCAGCAATTCAAGCCGTCATGCATAGGGCCCTGTGTTTTGGTTAATCCTGTCACATGACCTGGATTTGAACCTTTTTGTTTAAAGCTTTTTCATCAAACTGTTCCCCCTTTTCTTTTTATGTCAGATGGTCCAAGCGCCATCCTCCGACAATTGCTTACATTTTTGGTCTAATTCTCATTTCTGGAAAATGCTTAAAATCAAGGTTTAAGTGGTTAACCAAAACACAGGGCCTTAGCTATACATCATGGTTGTACACTTAACATGTTCTAAATGTTCCTACAAATCCCACAACCCCCCACTGTGCAGTCACAAGCCACTCCCATTTGTCAGTATTGTGTATTTTTCAAAACAGGTAACATTTAATCGTAGGTAACATGTTATGAGGCATTTTTTTATTTATATCATACTCTTGTAGCTCGCTGCAGTGCATTTGGAAAGTATTCAGACCCCTTCACTTCTTCCAAACTTTGTTACGTTACAGCCTTATTTTAAAATACTTTTCCCCCCTCATCAATCTACACACAATACCCCAAAATAACAAAGCGAAAGCAGTTTTTCTGTGTGCAAATTTATAAAAAATGAAAAAGATACCATATTTACGTAAGTATACAGATCCTTTGCTATCAGACAGAAATTGAACTCAGGTACACCCTGTTTCCACTGATCATTCTTGATGGTCCTACAACTTGATTGGAGTCCGCCTGTGGTAAATTCAATTGATTGGACATGATTTGGAAAGGCACGCACACCTCTCTATATAAGGTCCCACCGTTGACGGTGCATGTCAGCAAAAACCGAGCCATGAGGTCGAAGGAATTGTCCGTAGTGCTCCAAGAGAGGATTGTGTCGAGGCACAGATCTGGGGAAGGATACCAAAACATTTCTGCAGTATTGAAGGTCCCCAAGAACACAGTGGCCTCCATCATTCTTAAATGGAAGAAGTTTTGAACCACCAAGACTCTTCCTAGAGCTGGCCGCCCGGCCAAACTGAGCAATCGGGGGAGAAGGGCCTTGGTCAGGGAGACGACCAAGAACCCGATGGTCACTGACAGAGCTCTGGAGTTCCTCTGTGGAGATGGGAGAAACTTCCAGAAGGACAACCATCTCTGCAGCACTCCACCAATCAGTGTCCAGACGGAAGCCACTCCTCAGTAAAAGGCACATGACAGCCCGCTTGGAGTTTGCCAAAAGGCACCTAAAGGACTCTGACCATGAGAAACAAGATTTTGTGGTCTGATGAAACCAAGATTGATCTCTTTGGCCTGAATACCAAGGGTCATGTCTGGAGGAAACCAGGCACCGCTCATCACCTGGCCAATACCATCCCTACGGTGAAGGATGGTGGGGGCAGTATCATGCTGTGGGGATGTTTTTCAGCGACAGGGACTGGGAGACTAGGATCGAGGGAAATATTGTGATGGAAAATGTTATGTTTGTGCTTTTGTAGTAACAAATTTCTGTGTTCATGCAAGTGACTGACTGATTGAATGTGCCTGGGAGTAATCCTCACCATCAATATCTGCAATTTGCTAGTACTTCCAGAACCTTGTTTTGAGAATGAAAGGGATATCTCAGTTTCAAGGTCTCAGCTTGGAGAGAAGAGGCCTTGTGAGGTATTGGTCTGTCACATGCATGAACCAGTATTGGTCTGTCACATGCATGAACCAGTATTGGTCGGTCACATGCATGAACCAGTATTGGTCGGTCACATGCATGAACCAGTATTGGTCGGTCACATGCATGAACCAGTATTGGTCGGTCACATGCATGAACCAGTATTGGTCGGTCACATGCATGAACCAGTATTGGTCTGTCCACATGCATGAACCAGTATTGGTCGGTCACATGCATGAACCAGTATTGGTCGGTCACATGCATGAACCAGTATGGTCGGTCACATGCATGAACCAGGTCACATGCATGAACCAGTATTGGTCTGTCACATGCATGAACCAGTATTGGTCTGTCACATGCATGAACCAGTATTGGTCGGTCACATGCATGAACCAGTATTGGTCGGTCACATGCATGAACCAGTATTGGTCTGTCACATGCATGAACCAGTATTGGTCTGTCACATGCATGAACCAGTATTGGTCTGTCACATGCATGAACCAGTATTGGTCTGTCACATGCATGAACCAGTATTGTCACATGCATGAACCAGGTCACATGCATGAACCAGTATTGGTCTGTCACATGCATGAACCAGTATTGGTCTGTCACATGCATGAACCAGTATTGGTCTGTCACATGCATGAACCAGTATTGGTCTGTCACATGCATGAACCAGTATTGGTCTGTCACATGCATGAACCATTGGTCTGTCACATGCATGAACCAGTATTGGTCGGTCACATGCATGAACCAGTATTGGTCTGTCACATGCATGAACCAGTATTGGTCGGTCAGATGCATGAACCAGTATTGGTCTGTCACATGCATGAACCAGTATTGGTCTGTCACATGCATGAACCAGTATTGGTCTGTCACATGCATGAACCAGTATTGGTCTGTCACATGCATGAACCAGTATTGGTCGGTCACATGCATGAACCAGTATTGGTCGGTCACATGCGCGAACCAAACGTTAATGATAAATTATGAATGATGAATAGGCTAAATCATGCAAATGTAACTTGTCTGCGTAAGCAGTATGAGATCTAACGGGACTGCCCCAACGGAGCTCACTTCAGACCGGTACTTTATGCATCTAGGTTTGACTGTGACCTCTCCAGCTTGCTGTTAATAAAACAATGATTCATTTAATATTGGCGTTCAGTGTCCCTGTGTAGAATCTCCACGACAAGATGAATGGAACAAAGTACAGAGAGATCCTTGATGAAAACCTGCTTAAGAGCGCTCAGAACATCAGACTGGGGTGAAAGTTCACCTTTCAACAGGACAATGACCCTAAGCACATGCAGGAGTGGCTTCAGGACAAGTCTCTGAATGCCCTTGAGTGTCCCAGCCAGAGCTCTGGGCTTGAGCCCGATCGAACATCTCTGGAGAGTCCTGAAAATAGCTGTGCAGCAACGCTCCCCATCCAACATGACAGAGCTTGAGAGGATCTGCAGAGAAGAATGGGAGAAACTCCCCAAATACAGGGGTGCCAAGCTTGTAGCGTCATAGCCAAGAAGACTCAAGGTTGTAATCGCTGTCAAAGGTGCTTCAACAAAGTACTGAGTAAAGGGTCTGAATACTTATAGAAATGTGATATTTCAGTTTTTTTTTTTTTACATTTGCAAAAAAATCAAAACCTGTTTTTCCTTTGTCATTATGGGGTATTGTGTGTAGATTAATCAGGGGGGGGGGACTATGTAATCAATTTTAGAATAAGGCTGTAACATAAAAGTTTGGAAGAAGTGGTGTCTGAACACTTTCCGAATGCACCGTACACAATAGATGTTTTATTGGTTCAGTGCGGTTCATAAATGGCATCTTGTAATAGTATCTGGTATGAAAGGACTACCAGTACATTTTCTCTTTTCTTCCATGTATTCTCTTTCTCTCTCCCCCTCTCTCTGGAGCGGTTTTGCCTCAACACCATATATAAACCCATATCATGTTCTGAAAAGATACTCCTATAGACTCACACACACACACACACACACACATATATATATATATATATATATATATATAGAAACAGTCTCAACAGCCCTGTATACACAGACACCAAACTGGACCTTTTCACTTCAGCGAATCAGTCGTTGTTATGTCCCCCCTGTTTACTCCACCATTACAAAATATGTTTACTGTAAATATGTATTTGAAAATGCAATCTATTTTTATAATTTGTTTGAAGAACAATGTGTTAAATATCTGCTCACTGTGTAGGGGTTTTATCGTTTGAATTTAGGGCCATTGCCAATCAACTTGGGTGTTTGGAATTTAACATTTTTTTTATTTATTTTTACCTGTTTAGAAAAACAGATGGCTGTTGCAATATTGACATGTGTTATTAAAAAATCTCCAATAAGAGCAAACATTGTCTGCGTATTTGGCGTGCTTCAGGCTCTGAGCTTGATCATCTGTTCATCCTTACCCATGTGCAATTCTGCTTCATTCCCCTTGTGAAAAGATGCAGTCAATCAGTTTACAGAAAACTCAACTCTTTCAGTTCAACTTTTGTTCTGTTCTTCTCAGCAAACATTCTGTTCACAGCCTTTGCCAATGACTCTCCGGATTGAATCAAGGCCTTCATTGAGAAAGAGCCCTGGAATTGTGCTCAGTTGTGAATCCCGGCCTCAATCTTGTTCTAAAGGAAGCTCCACCAAAGATGGTGGATAAATGAAGATGTCTTACTCAGGCCGTATACAATTGATAAAATTGGTCTCAGTTCCAGTCTACTGTGACACCAATCAAGCCCCCAAGGACTGGAATTGCTCATCCCTGGCTCAAGGGGTGGTTCTCCCATAGGCAGCAGCTGGGTCTGGTCTGCTTTGTTCATTGACTGTATATGTCTCACTTCTTCCTTCTCTGGCTCCACTTCAAGGGCAGAACGAATGTGATTGGTTGGATGAAAGCTATGGGCACAGCTTGAAGTGACACATCAGTCGGTGGAGTTTACAGGTGAGTTCAATTTAAAAAAGGCCTTAGGGGTGGTTGCCAAGAACTCAACCAGAGAGGAAGAGGCAAGGCAAGAGGGATAACTTGGCCCAAACTCTGTCTTCTTGTTCAGCAGTCAATGAGTGTAAAATTTGGGTAACAAAAAATGTAATGGCTTATTTGCTTGAATAGACGTTTCGTAATTATTAGGTTGTTACAAGTGTACTGATATATAGGACACTTGACATCAAATTTGAAAAAGACCTTGCAGTGAAATGCTTACTTAGCCCTTAACGAACAATGCTGAAGAAAAAAAAAGTTATGCAGTTCTCTACATTAGACACGTCATTCAAAACTAACAGGTCTTGTGATTTTATTCGGAAAACACTGCCATTCCGAATGCCACACTCATTGACCGATTACCTACACCCAGTGCTGACCTGTGGAAGCACAAGATTAACTCAGCAAAAAAAGAAACGTCCTCTCACTGTCAACTGCGTTTAGTTTCAGCAAACTTAACATGTGTAAATATTTGTATGAACATAAGATTCAACAACTGAGACATAAACTGAACAAGTTCCACAGACATGTGACTAACAGAAATGGAATAATGTGTCCCTGAACAAATGGGGGGGTCAAAATCAAAAGTAACAGTCAGTATCTGGTGTGGCCACCAGCTGCATTAAGTACTGCAGTGCAGCAGGATGAGCCTGCACGAAGGGTACCATATGAGGGAGGAGGATGTCTTCCCTGTAACGCCTAGCGTTGAGATTGACTGCAATGACAACAAGCTCAGTCTGATGATGCTGTGACACACCAACCCAGACCATGACGGACCCTCCACCTCCAAATCGATCCCACTCCTGAGTACAGGCCTCGGTGTAACGCTCATTCCTTCGACGATGAACGTGAATCTGACCATCAGCCCTGGTGAGACAAAACCATGAGTGACGCTGGCCCCCACTGTTCAGGAGAATTGTGGTCTCTCGAACTCCGTAGCCAATGTGAGTAAGACTTTTAAGCGCGTTAACTCTCGCAAGATCCCCATCTGCGTCCTCAGAGCATGCACAGACCAGCTGGCTGGAGCGTTTACGGACAAATTCAATCTCTCCCTATCCCAGTCTGTTGTCCCCACATGCTTCAAGATGTCCACCATTGTTCCTGTACCCAAATGACTATCACCCAGTAGCACTCACTTCTGTCATCATGAGAGGCTAGTCAAGGACCATATCCACCTTACCATACACCCTAGACCTCCTACAATATGCTTACCGCCCAAACATATCCATGAACAACACACTACCCTATCCCACCTGGACAAGAGGAATACCTATGTGAGAATGCTGTACATCGACTATACAGCTAAGCTTTCAGGACCCTAGTGCCCCCCAAGCTCATCACTAAGCTCTGGGCCATGGGTCTGAACTCATCCCTGTGCAACTGGGTCCTGAACTTCATGACAAGCTGATGTGGTGGTGAGGGTAGGCATCAACACCTCCGCCACGTTGACCTTCAACACGGGAACCCCCTAGGGGTGTGTGCTTAACCCCCTCCTGTACTCCCTGTTCACCAAAGACTGTGTGGCGACGCACGACTCCAACTCAATAATCAAGTTTGCTGACGACACGACAGAGCCTTTTCACTAACAACAACGAGACAGCGTACACAGAGGAGGTTAAAGCCCTGGCCGAGTGGTTCCAGGACAATAACCTTTCCCTCAACATCAACAAAACCAAGAGCTGATTGTGGACTACAGGAGACCGATCAGAGAGCAAACCCCATCCACATAGACAGGGCCATAGTGGGGATGGTTAAAAGCTTCAAATTTCTCTGCACACACATCACTGAGGACCTGAAATGGTCCCATCACATCGACACCGGGGTGTAGAAGACACAACAGTGCCTCTTAAACCTCAGGCGGCTGAAGAAATTTCAGCATGGCCCCTAAGAACCTCACAAACCTCCACAGATGCACTATTGAGAACATTCTGTTGGGCTACATCACTGCCTGGTACGGCAACTGCACCGTCCTCAACCACATAGCTCTTCAGGGGGTGGTGCGGTCAGCTTAACGCACCACGGGAGCATTCTGCGTCTGAGGAAAGCCAGGAAGATCATTGCGGAGCTCAGCCACCCAGGCCATGGACTGTTCACTCTGCTACTGTCTGGCAGACGATACAGGTGCATCAGAGCCGTGACCTGGAGGCTTGAAACCGCTTCTATCACCAGGACATCAGACTGTTGAACAGCCGTCACTAGCCATCTTCCTGCCCGGTACTCTGTCCTACGCATTAGAGACTTTTTGGCACGCATACTCTCACACACTCACTCAAAATACAGACATGCTCACACACCTCATACAGAGTCCTGCACACATATACACTCACACATGCATATTCACCCATACTCACAAACATACACACACAGCCAACGCTGCTGTCCCTTATAAACACAGCAAAAAAATAAACAGCCCTTTTTCATGACCCTGTCTTTCAAAGATAATTCGTAAAACTCCAAATAACTTCACAGATCTTCATTGTAAAGGGTTTAAACACTGTTTCCCATGCTTGTCCAATGAACCATGAACAATTAATGAACATGCACCCGTGGAACGGTCGTTAAAACACTAACAGTTTACAGACGGTAGGCAATTAAGGTCACAGTTATGAAAACTTAGGACACTAAAGAGGCCTGAAAAAGACCCCAAAAAAAGATGCCCAGGGTCCCTGCTCATCTGTGTGAACATGCCTTAGGCATGCTGCAAGGAGGCATGAGGACTGCAGATGTGGCCAGGGCAATAAATTGCTATGTCCGTACTGTGAGACGCCTAAGACAGTGCTACAGGGAGACAGGACGGACAGCTGATCATCCTCACAGAGGCAGACCACGTGTAATAAAACCTGCACAGGATCAGTACATCCGAACATCACACCTGCGGGACGGATGCCAGGATGGCAACAACAACTGCCCGAGTTACACCAGGAACGCACAATCCCTCAATCAGGGCTCAGACTGTCCGCAATAGGCTTAGATCAGGCTGGACTGAGGGCTTGTAGGCCTGTTGTAAGGCAGGTCCTCACCAGACATCATGGGCATAAACCCACCGTCGCTGGACCAGACAGGACTGGCAAATGGGATCTCAATCCTATTGAGCACGTCTGGGACCTGTTGGATCAGAGGGTGAGGGCTAGGGCCGTTCCCCCCAGAAATGTCCGGGAACTTGCAGGTGCCTTGGTGGAAGTGTGGGGAAACATCTCACAGCAAGAACTGGCAAATCTGGTGCAGTCCATGAGGAGGAGATGCATTGCAGTACTTAATGCAGCTGGTGGCCACACCAAATACTGACTGTTACTTTTTATTTTTGACCCCCCCCTTTGTTCAGGGACACATTATTCAATTTATGTTAGTCACATGTCTGTGGAACTTGTTCAGTTTACGTCTCAGTTGTTGAATCTTGTTATGTTCATATTTACACATGTTATGTTCATACAAATATTTACACGTGTTTTAAGTTTGCTGAAAATAAATGCAGTTGACAGTGAGAGGACATTTCTTTTTTTGCTGAGTTTATATAGAGACATTAAATGATGGACACTTCATTTATCTTGTATACAGTTTTTCACACTGTGTATTTATATAGTGTATTATATAGTGTATTCTCAGCCTCAATCCCCAAGCACTGACTTGCCAGGAAAAGTCAACGAGTAAGGAGAGAGAAGCAAGGAAGAGCCTTGGAAGGAAATTCAAAAAGAGGGAAAGAGAAAGAGCCACAGAGATTGAAAGAAAGAGCAAGTGAACAAAAAAGAGAGGGCGAGAGAGGAAGTGCCGTAAAGTCTTGAGTGACTCCCAGCTGTGCGTCGGAAAGGGACGCCTCTCTCTCCTTCTCTCTCTCAGTAGATTAAAAAGTCCACATAAAGGAGAGAGAAGAGTCCACTTGTAGTTCAATGGTTGAAAGAAAGTGTGCCGGAGCTCAAATCAGCTTTGAGAAATTAATCCCTGTATTGTGGCTGGGCATAAACAAACAGTGTGACAGTGTGTGGATCTGAGTGTGTGTGTGTGTGCAGTGAGCTAAGGGCCACCCTGGCAATTCTAGGTGAAAACACACTCGCTCACTGGGGAGGATAGAGACGTTGAGGCTTTAAAGAAAGTGTAAGAGAGAGAATGCTAAAGTATGGTTATTGGTTGGATAGATGTGAAAAATGAAGGAAATGAGGCAGAAAAAAGACTGAACTGTCCTCCTGTATCTCCAGGGAGAAAAGACTGAACTATCCTCCTGTACCTCCAGGGGGAAAAGACTGAACTATCCTCCTGTATCTCCAGGGGGAAAAGACTGAACTGTCCTCCTGTATCTCCAGGGAGAAAAGACTGAACTATCCTCCTGTACCTCCAGGGGGAAAAGACTGAACTATCCTCCTGTATCTCCAAGGAGAAAAGACGGAACTGTCCTCCTGTATCTCCAGGGGGAAAATAGCATGAACTTCACTTATTCCTAGAACACTTTATTCCTTTCACATCTTTATTTTTTTATTTTTTATTTCACCTTTATTTAACCAGGTAGGCCAGTTGAGAACAAGTTCTCATTTGCAACTGCGACCTGGCCAAGATAAAGCATAGCAGTGTGAGCAGACAACACAGAGTTACACATGGAATAAACAATTAACAAGTCAATAACACAGTAGAAAACAAAGGGGGGAGTCTATATACAATGTGTGCAAAAGGCATGAGGAGGTAGGCGAATAATTACAATTTTGCAGATTAACACTGGAATGATAAATGATCAGATGGTCATGTACAGGTAGAGATATTGGTGTGCAAAAGAGCAAGTAAATAAATAAAAACAGTATGGGGATGAGGTAGGTGAAAATGGGTGGGCTATTTACCAATAGACTATGTACAGCAGCAGCGATCGGTTAGCTGCTCAGATAGCTGATGTTTGAAGTTGGTGAGGGAGATAAAAGTCTCCAACTTCAGCGATTTTTCAATTCGTTCCAGTCACAGGCAGCAGAGTACTGGAACGAAAGGCGGCCAAATGAGGTGTTGGCTTTAGGGATGATCAGTGAGATACACCTGCTGGAGCGCGTGCTACGGGTGGGTGTTGCCATCGTGACCAGTGAACTGAGATAAGGCGGAGCTTTACCTAGCATGGACTTGTAGATGACCTGGAGCCAGTGGGTCTGGCGACGAATATGTAACGAGGGCCAGCCGACCAGAGCATACAGGTCGCAGTGGTGGGTGGTATAAGGTGCTTTAGTGACAAAACGGATGGCACTGTGATAGACTGCATCCAGTTTGCTGAGTAGAGTGTTGGAAGCCATTTTGTAGATGACATCGCCGAAGTCGAGGATCGGAAGGATAGTCAGTTTTACTAGGGTAAGCTTGGCGGCGTGAGTGAAGGAGGCTTTGTTGCGGAATAGAAAGCCGACTCTTGATTTGATTTTCGATTGGAGATGTTTGATATGAGTCTGGAAGGAGAGTTTGCAGTCTAGCCAGACACCTAGGTACTTATAGATGTCCACATATTCAAGGTCGGAACCATCCAGGGTGGTGATGCTAGTCGGGCATGCGGGTGCAGGCAGCGATCGGTTGAAAAGCATGCATTTGGTTTTACTAGCGTTTAAGAGCAGTTGGAGGCCACGGAAGGAGTGTTGTATGGCATTGAAGCTTGTTTGGAGGTTAGATAGCACAGTGTCCAATGACGGGCCGAAAGTATATAGAATGGTGTCGTCTGCGTAGAGGTGGATCAGGGAATCGCCCGCAGCAAGAGCAACGTCATTGATATATCTCTTCTACTTCTTGCTCTCTTTTATACAAGTACAGCGAATAACTAAGACGCATTATGGCCTGTAGTGCCTTGATCTGATCATGAAGCCCTCCTCGTTCTCACTTTTTCTGATGGAAGAGACACCGTTCTCATCAAATCCTCTCTCTCTCACACACACACACATCCCTCTCCAGTGTAACCCCCCTGCCTCTTTATCCAATTAGAGGGCACAAGTTCAGTCCTACTAAATCACAACTTTCAAGTGAGCTCAGATTAAACTCTGTGTGACCGCCATGTGGCTTGGGAGCTCCCTCTCTCACTCTCCTTATACTACAGTTATCACTCACTCACTCTCTGTCTGTCATTTGGTCAGTCAGTCAGTGTCTTTCCATCTGTGGATCTTCTTGGATCTATGCTTGTGTAGTAATTGCTTTATTTGACTCCCTACGCTCATCTCAGTCAATATCTCCATGCTTCATCTATCCCTTCCTCATTCCATCCCTCTCTCCCAGTGCCAGGAAACAACCACAGAGCCAACAATCCCTTCATTCTCTCTACTCTATTTTTACTTCCTCGTCATTGGGTGATCTTTCCTCTCATCCTGACAGATATGGGATTTAAAGAAGGGCCATCCTACGGTGTTTTTGTGCTCAATCTCACTCAGTGAAACAGCAGTGGAGAATTACATTAAACTGACATGTCATTTCACCCTTTGGTCAGAGGGGGTATTTGTTTGATTGACAGGAGGGAGTTGTGGCTGGGCTTGAAACACCATAGATGATAGAACACTAAGATGCTGTTTAGAAAGGTGTCTGACACTGCCTCTTGGTGGTGGAATTGTGTATTACTCACATTGCAAACATATTTTCTGCATGCCCTGTACAGTACCTTTGGAAAGTATTCAGACCCCTTGACTTTTTCCACATTTTGTTACGTTCCTGCCTTATTCTAAAGTGGATTGAATAAACTAAATCCTCATATACACATAATGACAAAGCAAAAAGTTTACATTTTTGCAAATTTGTTAAAAAAAAAACAGAAATACCTTATTTACCTAAGTATTCAGACCCTTTCCTATGAGATCTGAAATTGAGCTCAGGTGCATCCTGTTTCCATTGATCATCCTTGAGATGTTTCTGCAACTTGGTGTCCACCTGTGGTAAATTCAATTGATTGGACATGATTTGGAAAGGCACACACCTGTCTATATAAGGTCCCACAGTTGACAGTGTATGTCAGAGCAAAAAACCAAGCCATGGGCTCCGAGACAGGATTGTGTCAAGGCACAGATCTGGGGAAGGGTACCAAAAAATGTCTGCAGCATTGAAGGTCCCCAAGACCACAGTGGCCTTCATCATTCCTAAATGGATGAAGTTTGGAGCCAGCAAGACTCTTCCTAGAGATGGCCTGAGCAATAGGGGGAGAAGGGCCTTGGTCATGGAAGTGACCAAGGACCCGGTGGTCACTGACAGAGCTCCAAAGTTCCTCTGTGGAGATGAGAGAACCTTCATGAAGGACAATCATCTCTGCAGCATTCCACCAATCAGGCCTTTATGGTAGAGTGGCCAGACAGAAGCCACTCCTCAGTAAAAGGCACATAATAGCCCACTTGGAGTTTGCCAAAAGGCACCTAAAGACTGACCATGAGAAACAAGATTCTCTGGTCTGATGAAACCAAGATTGAACACTTTGGCCTGAATGCCAAGTGTCACATCTGGAGAAAACCTGTTACTATCCCTAAGGTGAAGCTTGGCAGTGGCAGCATCCTGCTGTGAGGATGTTTTTCTTCGGCAGGGACTGGGAGACTAGTCAGGATCGATGGCAAAGATGAACAATGATTAATTTCATATTTACTTTCAGTGTCCCTGTGTAGAATTTCCACGACAAGATGAAAGGAACAAAGTACAGAGAGATCCTTGATGAAAACCTGCTACAGAGCACTCAGGACCTCAGACGGTTCACCTTCCAACAGGACAACAACCCTAAGCACACAGCCAAGACAACCCTGGAGTGGCTTTGGGAGAAGTCTCGGAATGTCCGAGTGGCCCAGTCAGAGCCCGGATTTGAACCCGATAAATCATCTCTGGAGAGACCTGAAAACAGCTGTGCAGCGAAGCTCCCCCATCCAACCTGACAGAGCTCGAGAGGATCTGCAGAGAAGAATGAGAGAAACTCCCCATTTACAGGTATGCCGAGCTTGTAGCATCATACCAAAGAAGACTGGAGGGTGTAATAGCTGCCAAAGATGCTTCAACAAAGTACTGAGTGAAGGGTCATTTTTATACATTTAAAAATTCTAAAAGCCTGTTTTTGCTTCGTCATTATGGGGTATTGTGTGTAGATTGATTTGAATACATTTTAGAATAAGGCTGTAACGTAACAAACTGAAAAAAGTCAAAGGGCAACGTACTGAAGTACTTACTAAAGTAAAACTAAGCAATAAGGCCCAAGGGGGTGTGGTATATAGTCACCATTCCAGGCTAAGGGCTGTTCTTAAGCGTGATGGCACACAGAGTGCCCGGATACAGCCCTTAGCTGTGGTATATTGGAAATATACCAAACACCCGAGTTGCTTTACTGCTATTATAAACTGGTTACCAAGGTAATTAGAGCAGTAAAAAAGAAAGGTTTTGCCATACCCGTGGTATACGGTCTGATATACCACAGCTTTCAGCCAATCAGCATTCAGGGCTCAAACCACCCAGTTTATAATTAAAAACATACAAGCAATCCAAACACTAACAAAAGGGGTGTTGCAATGTTTAATAGTAGTTCCAAATGCCAGTTACAGGGAATGTGATTTGAGTAGTTAATTTAGACATTTATCATGAACCATCTTGCAACTAAAACATACCAACAACACAATTTAGATTGCTATGGAGTGTGACGTTTCGTCAGTTACTGCTTTGACATTGACTAGGCTATTAGTCTCTTTTCCCCCAAGAGGATATATTTTGGAATTGTCACTAATCTACAGTTCAAATCCCATTGCCTTATATTGTAGAGATTATATACCACACCTGTCTGAAATGGGTATCAGGGACACAAATTCAATTACAGGGGAGTAATGAGCAGACTGTCTCAGGGAATCAATGCAGGCAAACAGTAATGTCCAGTTGTCTCTGACTACAGCATATTATGGCAACAAGAGAACATGAAAAAGACACTTGTATTTCTGTACTTTATTACTAGTACGACCAGAGCTTCATGTAGGCCTAGATCTGAAAGCCTACAGAGCCATAACCCCCTCCCCCAAACAGCGGTCCCAACTTCCGTCACACAAATTAAGACGTTCACAAGAGATTACACTTAAGGAAAATAACTGAACAAAACAGCACATTTACTTTTAAAAACAGAAATGTCCAAATACTACAAAATTCTAAAATACATGGGCCGTAGTTACATCACACATTGAACTGGCACAACCCCCACTATAGTGCAGACAAAGCTATATTGATGAGACAGGCCAATAGATATAGCATTGACAATAACAGGCTCCCAAATGAGTTTCAAACATGTTATGCTAGACTATGAGGGGAAGGGTGTAGTTAGGGTTTATTCATTTTAGTCATATTTACAACCTTGACGTTATATAAATCACCATCATGGAAGACTAGAACATTCCCTTACTGCATGCATTGAGCATCCCTGAGAAATAGCGTCTCAAAATCATGTCGGACTGATTTAAGAATCAAAGATTTTAAATGAAAAGAATGCAACGATAAACACCCTGATGCAGACTTGACAGATAAACATAACTATGTATTAAAATAGAAGAAATATAGATAGTAGTGTTAAAAAAAATTTTTAAAATGTGAATCTTGTACAACAACAAAAAAATGCTGGGACACAAACGGCCACGAGTCCTATTGGGCTGCGTACAATTGGCCCAGTGTCGTCCGGGTTAGGGGAGGGTTTAGCTGGGGGTGTTTTACCTGGCTCATCACGCTCTAGCGACTCCTTCGCCTCGGACGTTAGCCGAACAGTGTTTCCCGCCGACACATTGGTGCAGCTGGCTTCCGGGTTAAGTGGGCAGGTGTTTAAGAAGCGCAGGTCATGTTTTAGAGGACACGCGACTCGACCTTCACCTCTCCCGAGACTGTTGGGGAGTTGCAGCGATGAGACAAGATCGAAATTGGGGAGAAAAATGCTGGGACTGAAGGTGCAGCGGTCACTCGGCCGTTTCACACAGTGTTGCGAGACGCTTCTGTGGAGAGCAATGTGAACATGAGTTTGATTTAACAGCTACTCTCAGCTTTTACAAAGAAAACCCATTTCAAACCAGCTAAATACACATGGCTAATGTTAGGCAATCATACAAACATATAAAGTGCTGTGAAAAAGCATTGCACATCGTTTACTGAATGTTAACGGATCTTCAACGAATATCAAATATTAGGTGAAGGGAACCTGAGCTTACAAAGAAAAGAAAGAAGCAGCTCAGTGTGATGTTCTCCTGCAGAATTCATGGTTCCTTCTTTTAAGGCAAGTCACCCAGGTCCCGAGGCAGCAAAGCTTCCTCAAATCCCACTACCACCACCATACTTGACTGTTGATGAGGTTCTTACTGTGAAATGCAGTGTTTGGTTTTCACCAGGCATAATGGGAACCATCTCATCCATAAAGTTGACTCAAGTTTGCCAAAACACACCCGGGTGGGTGATCAAGACTTTTGGAAGAATGTTGTATGGACAGATGGGTCCCATTATGCCTGGCAAAAAAACAAACACTGCATTCAAATCATATACGGGCTGCGTGGTGCGACTATAGGCTGTTGATTAGAGAAAGTAGTAAAAGAAGCTTGTGCTCTGGTCCTTGCCTCCAGGCTGCACAGCTGTTCTCTCATCAAGTGATCATATTTTACCCAGTCAGACTTCTCCATTTAATCTGGTCTTTAATATGTCAAATTAGTTTCGATTTAGAATGGCCAGTTAATCAAATGAGCAAGGGTAGAAAACAGTCATCCACGCTCAAATAGTGAATGGAGGCAGCACGCTTTCCAATGATGCCAGATAGACTACTTTGGTTTTATAAGGGGAGCTGTGCTTAATAGGAGCAGCCGAGAAATAAACACTGACTCCACACAACAACCACTGTTTGAAGAGCATGCATTCGCTTCGCGACAGGTGATATTCCGCCCAACCCTGTTCCTGCAGCTATACAGAGCTTCATTTGTGAAATCTGTTCTGGAACATTGATAGTAACATGTTTTCGCAACGGAACATATTTCACCAAACTGCTGACACTCCATCCACACACTAGATAAAGGAATGAAAGAGAGAAAGGGGCCGATGGAAAAGCATGGTGGTGAGATGTTCTTTAGTTATAAGGTAATGTGTCCGCGTTTTATGAAAACATAAAAAGAAATCCCTATTACTAGGCTATTCAAAATCAAATACAAATTCACTAGAATTGTAGGCTAACTGTAATCCACCCTGCACAATCAATGAACAGACAGCATCGACTAGTGCTATACATTCTCTACCAGACTCATGGATAGACATTTGAGTGTAGCATATATAACCAGTCCATCCAGTATGTATAATAATTACATTCCACACTCAAAAAGCCATTCCTCAAATTTGTTTCATTTTGGATGCTAGACCAATTATGTGCCAAAGACATCTTAAATCAGTTTTGTTTCATGTTTGTTTTCTGCCATGCATAATATGCAGTAGGCTAAGTATTGTATAAAAGCACAATTGTCATTTTTATTCAGAGTTCTCAGGCCTGGGCTCATAAGCCTATGCATAAGCTCTGGTTGTTTTGAATGAATCATCACCTTGAAAAACGTTGTCTATTTCCTTGTGTTAGGCTTTGAAACATCCAAACATGTTTTACACTGTTTCAACCTGCTGCTGAACTTCTTTCTCCAAATTGATCATCACAGTGAGGTGATTTTAAAAGCATGATACTATTTTGATAAGCGTTTGATGTGATTTTCGATTTCATTTGCATTGATGTCAGAGCGGTTAGAGGGACAGCCCAGAGTACCAGGCCATTAACGACCAGATGTTCGTCAGAGTACTTACCAACACATGTCCTGAGTGCATGACTCAGTCACGTGCAATTTAACTGCTTTCATGACTGCCGGTGTGGTAGTAATACGGTGACCGCGACAGCCCTAGTGAATACCATACCTGTAGCAGACGAATGCTCGTTATGGCCGTCTCATCCAGATGTCCCAGGTCCACAGTGTCCATCTGACTGGCCAGCAGCTGAATGCTCTGGAACCAAAAACTCTACGTCAGCAGATTAAAACTTATCGACACACAGGAAGTGTGTCAATTTCACTGCACATATCCGGTGTGTGACAATAAAACAATAATCAGGTTGACACATTTTACACAAGTAACATGAACACGCAAACAGTCAGAGGAGTTAGTGAGGGTATTTATCCAAGTCCGATGGTCACACATACTGTTCAGAAAGGACCAGTCTAAAACTGGAAGGCTGATGGCAGCCTGCTTACCACTCCGTTCCCCACAGGGACATTGATGACGATATCATTACTGCCTTCTGAGATGGGGGAGCCGTTGACCGAGATGCTGTACACCCTCTCCTTGTGGCGGGGTATCCTCGTCGCCGGGGTCTTGGGAAGCCTGAGGTATTTGACAACAAGTGAAGCAGTGTCCACTAGCACAGTGGTACCCAATGTTGATTTAGGGGCCTTCGTGTCCCGCCTGGAAAATGTAACTAGGGGAAAGACCGTTCTCTAACCACAAACCAGCTTTAGGAAACACTCGTTATGGACAAGCCGCAGGAAACCCAACTCATCTTATTAAAAACAGAACATCACCCACTGCCACTTTACCAGGGGTCGAAGCGTGGTGTGATGAGGGGGGTAGGGCCCATTGGGGAGCTGTCCAGCATGTTCCTAGTAGGAGTGACCAGTGGCTTCCTACTGGTCCTGAACACAAGTGGCAAATGAATATCAGAAAGTTATTTGCGTACATCCATAAAACACACACACCAACACATACAAAAATATTAGCAGATTTCGGCTGCGGAATGGGTCTTACTTTTTGATGGAGGTGTTCTGCTGGCTGACTGACAGTGCTTTGGCCCTCTTTGACAGAGGTTTCCTAGTTGATTTACCCTGAGAATTGGACCAAGTGGCAACAGTGCAGGTTTGAGTTAAACATGGTGCTGTACTAATACTGATATGGGCTATTGCTATAATTTGGAATAAAAATGTAAAAGCCTAAAGAAAGGAGGCTTTTGAGGACTACATTGAGTCTTCTGAAACTAAACACACGATAAGTCTCCTTAACCTTGCCAATGAATACGGCACTAACCTTCTTCCCTCTGGCCATAATAGTGTTCTCCTCATCCTCTGAACTTGTCCTGACTTCACCGCTTTTCGACATTACTGCAGTGGAGCAGAATAAGTTGAACATTCAGTGGGATCCCTTTGTTGCATTTCTCCTCAAGGCGAAGGTCGAGTCATGCGTCCTCTGAAACATGACCTACCTAACCGCGCTTCTTAACACCCGTCCACTTAACCCGAAAGCCAGCCGCACCAATGTGTCGGAGGAAACACTAACTGACGACCTAACCCGGGCGACGCTGGGCCAATTGTGCGACGCCCTATGGGACTCCCAGTCACAGCCAGTTGTGATACAGCCTGGGATCTAACCTGGGTCTGTAGTGACACCTCAAGCACTGCAACTTTTAAAATTGAACCTTTATCTACCTAGGAAAGTCAGTTAAGAAATTATTATTTTACAATGACGGTCTACCCGGCCAAACCCTCCCCTAATCCGGCCAATTGTTGCGCTGCCCTATGGGACTCCCAATCACGGCCAGTTGTGATACAGGCCGGGATCGAACCCGGGTCTGTAGTGACGCCTCTAGCACTGAGATGCAGTGCCTTTGACC
Organism: Oncorhynchus tshawytscha; assembly: GCF_018296145.1. NCBI lineage: Eukaryota > Metazoa > Chordata > Actinopteri > Salmoniformes > Salmonidae > Oncorhynchus > Oncorhynchus tshawytscha. Next base: position 5,947,423 of record NC_056459.1, read on the forward strand.
GCTGCGCCACTCAGGAGGCCATCCAGTGGGATTCTAAAGAGTCACAGAAATATAACAACTGGTATGTAGTATAGCAAAGAGACTTGCCTTTTTTAGCAGTCTTAGGGAGAATAGTATGGACTTCAGCCATGATGCTCTCCACTTGTGCAGCCTCCTCTAATTTCTGGAAGTAGACAAATAGAGTGAACAGAGACTGTGTGGGTGGCACTTGATGTGTCAAAACCATGGCCAGACTTAACTGACAGTTGATGAAATATTCCATTTTAATTTATACTGAACAAAAATATAAAACATTCAAAGTTCTTCCCATGTTTCATGAGCGGAAATAAAAATACGATTTTCCATACGCACAAAAGGCTTCTAGAATTTTACACAAATGCTTACATCTGTTAGTGAGCATTTCTACTTGCCAAGATAATCCATCCACCTGATAGGTATGACATATCAAGAAGCTGATTAAACAGCATGATCATTACACAGGTGCACCTTGTGCCGGGGACAATAAAAAGCCACTAAAATGTGCAGTTGTGTACAGATATCTCAAGTTGAGGAAGCGTGCAATTGGCATACTGACTGCAGGAATGTCCACCAGAGCTGCTGACAGATAATTTAATGTTCATTTCTCTACCATAAGCCACCTCCAACGTTGTTTTTAATTATTTAGCAATATGTCCAACCGGCCTCACAACTGGCAGACCATGAGTAACCACTCTAGCCCAGGACCTCCACATCCGGCTTCTTCACCTGCGGATTAAACTGTGGGTTTACACAACCAAAGATGTTTCTTTCTCAGGGAAGCTCATCTGCGTGCTCGTCGTCCTCACCAGGATCTTGACCTGTCTGCAATTCTGCAACATAAACAACTTGAGTGGGCAAATGCTCACCTTCGATGGCCACTGGCACGCTGGAGAGGTGTGCCCTTTACGGATTAATCCCAGTTCCAACTGTACTGGGAAAATGGCTGATGTCAATGTTGTGAACAAAGTGCCCCATGGTATCGGTGGGGTTATGGTATGGGCAGGCGTAAGCTACGGACAACAAACACAATTGCATTTTAATTTGAATGGACAGAGATATGACGAGATCCTGGTGCCCATTGTCGTCCATGGCCTGCATACTCAGACATGTCACGCGTTGAGCATGTTTGGGATGCTCTGGATCGGCGTGTATGACAGCGTGTTCCAGTACCAGACAATATTCATTAACTTCGCACAGCCATTGAAGAGGTGTAAGACAACATTCCACAATCAACAGCTTGATTAACTATACGCAAAGGAGATGTCTTGCTGCATGAGGTAAATGGTGGTCACACTAGATACTGACTGGTTTTCTGATCCACGCCCTTGTTAGCAGTCAATCAGGAGATTAAGAGTCGACTCCCGTGGTGGTTTGTGCTCAGCCCTCTCTTTTCCCTGGATCAACACAGTTGAGTTATTCCTTGTTGTTCAAGACCAATTCATTCGGGTGCCGGCACCAAGTGTTAGCAGTTGATGTTACTCTTCAATAACACAGACCCCAATGCAAATCAGGGGGAGAAAAATAGGTTCATTCAAAAAAGGACAAATCATAGATGTTACGCTGAGAAGTAGATGTTCATTCTCCCCTTTCCTCAGTGATTCTCTCCACAGAACAAAGGGACGGGATGCATATTTATAACCCAACCCTAGCCTGTGGTTGACCAATTAGAATTCCTTGCAATAGCACTGGGCCAATGGCCAAATAACAAGTATCCCGTTTCAGGCTCAATGCCTTGACAATTCTCCCATGTCTCTGACCCGTTAACCATTAATTCCCTATTACAGAAAAAACACTATTTCCATTGATACCGTTAGTACCAGAGGTGGGACCAAGTCATTGTTTTTCAAGTAAGTCTCAAGTCTTGGCATGTCAAGAGAGGAAAGTCCGAGTCAAGTCTCAAGTCCTAAACTTAGAGTTTAGAGTCCTAAACAAGTCAATGTGCTCTTCAAATGTATTACCATTTCATATTTTTAACAAGAGTAATAGTTAGTATATTAGATTTACGCAACTCATGAATGCTTTAAAAAAATACCTATATACACACACTGCTCAAAAAAATTAAAGGGAACACTTAAACAACAATGTAACGCCAAGTCAATCACACTTCTGTGAAAACAAACTGTCCACTTAGGAAGCAACACTGACAAATTTCACATGCTGTTGTGCAAATGGAATAGATAACAGGTGGAGATTATAGGCAATTAGCAAGACACCCCCAATAAAGGAGTGGTTCTGCAGGTGGTAACCACAGACCACTTCTCAGTTCCTATGCTTCCTGGCTGATGTTTTGGTCACTTTTTGAATGCTGACAGTGCTTTCACTCTAGTGGTAGCATGAGACGGGGTCTACAACCCACACAAGTGGCTCAGGTAGTGCAACTCATCCAGGATGGCACATCAATGCGAGCTGTGGCAAGAAGGTTTGCTGTGTCTGTCAGCATAGTGTCCAGAGCATGGAGGCGCTACCAGGAGACAGGCCAGTACATCAGGAGACGTGGAGGAGGCCGTAGGAGGGCAACAACCCAGCAGCAGGACCGCTACCTCCGCCTTTGTGCAAGGAGGAGCACTGCCAGAGCCCTGTAAAATGACCTCCAGCAGGCCACAAATGTGCATGTGTCTGCTCAAACGGTCAGAAACAGACTGCATGAGGGTGGTATGAGGGCCTGACGTCCACAGGTGGGGGTTGAGCTTACAGCCCAACACTGTGCAGGACGTTTGGCATTTGCCAGAGAACACAAACATTGGCAAATTCGCCACTGGCGCCCTGTGCTCTTCACAGATGAAAGCAGGTTCACACTGAGCACGTGACAGACGTGCCAGTCTGGAGACGCCGTGGAGAACGTTCTGCTGCCTGCAACATCCTCTAGCATGACCGGTTTGGCAGTGGGTCAGTCATGGTGTGGGGTGGCATTTCTTTGGGGGGGCCGCACAGCCCTCCATGTGCTCACCAGAGGTAGCCTGACTGCCATTAGGTACCGAGATGAGATCCTCAGACCCCTTGTGAGACCATATGCTGGTGCGGTTGGCCCTGGGTTCCTCCTAATGCAAGACAATGTGGCTGGAGTGTGTCAGCAGTTCCTGCAAGAAGAAGGCATTGATGCTATGGACTGGCCCGCCCGTTCCCCAGACCTGAATCCAAGGGAGGAGATCCCTCAGGAGACCATCCGCCACCTCATCAGGAGCACCCCAGGCATTGTAGGGAGGTCATACAGGTATGTGGAGGCCACACACACACACTATTGAGCCTCAGTTTGACTTGTTTTAAGGACATTACATCAAAGTTGGATCAGCCTGTAGTGTGGTTTTCCACTTTAATTTTGAGTGTCACTCCAAATCCAGACCTCCATGGGTTGATAAATTTGATTTCCATTGATAATTTGTGTGATTTTGTTGTCAGCACATTCAACTATGTAAAGAAAAAAGTATTTAATAGAATATTTCATTCATTCAGATCTAGGATGTGTTATTTTAGTATTCCCTTTATTTTTTTGAGCAGTGTATTTATTAATTTCCAAATAAACGTTATATTTCCATAGAAATACATGGGTAGCCATGAGAAAGCCCCCCCCCCGAATAGTGATCGACTATGGAGGATCGCATTCGCCCAACCGTAACACACACACACACATTCCCTCTCTGTGTGGTTACAGTAGGCTAACGCATGTCAATGGTTTTAGGAACAGCAGTACCATCAGGCAGGATTTAGGCTACCAACTGCCTAGCCAGTTGTAGCTCAATCTTGGGTGCAATGATCACGTTCCCACACTGACTGAATGTGTGGCGGCTCATTGATTTAACGTTAAGTTATGCTACACTAGCAAAGTTATATACATAGCTGTCGGCTATATTAGCCACGATTTACCCTTCTTTGTGCAGCTTCAAATGTTGAACAAAGTTGGTTGTCTGTCATTTTCTTCCCGCATGTTTTGCAAGTTGCAATCCATTTTTTTTGTTGATACACTGTCATCTTTATATCCGAAAATAATCATTTAGGGTATCATCTTTCCAAGGGATCCATCTGAATTCACCCGCCGACGTTCCTCTGCACTACCATGCACAACTTTTTCTCAGCTAGCACAATTTGATTGGCTGCTGTCCGATTCAAACTGTAATCCATTAAATGAAGAGTTGATGCGCTGCACACTTTTTTTAAAAATAGCATTATTTTTAATATTTGGGCTTGGAGAGGGTATCAAGTCAGTTTGAGTCATAAGGCTCAAGTCCAAGTTCAGTCACGAGTCATTGGTGTTAAAGTTAAAGTCGAGTTGCAAGTCATCATATTTGTGACTCGAGTCCACCTCTGGTTAGTACCCTCTTGACCGTTAGTACTCTGCGTTGTGTATTATTTTCTAAAAATTCTTACACCCCTACCTTTTTTTAAAAAGGTACCTGTGACCAACAGATGCATATTTGTATTCCCAGTCATGTGAACTCCATTGATTAAGGCCTTTACCAATTTATTTCAATTGACTGATTCTCATATGAACTGTAAAATCTTCAATTGTTAAGTTTATATTTTGGTTCAGTGTAGAAAACTCACCTTGACATCCTCCACCGGTGACTTTGGTTTCTCTGACCCTGAGGGGATAAAGGAGACGTTTTATCTGACAAACGTACACAACATACGCTACATGACCAAAAGTATGTGGACACATACTCGAACATCTCATTCCAAAATCATGGGCATTAATATGGAGGAGGTCTCCCCTTTGCTGCAATAACAGCCCCCACTCTTCTGGGAAGGCTTTCCACTAGATGTTGGAACACTGCTGCGGGAACTTGCTTCCATTCAGCCACAATAATTAGTGAGGTCGGGCAATTAGGCCCAACATTTTATCCCAAAGGTGTTTGATGTGGTTAAGTTCAGGGCTCTGTGCAGGCCAGTCAAGATCTTCCACACCGGTCTCAACAAACCATTTCTGTATGCACCTCGCTTTGTATACAGGGGCATTGTCATGCTGAAACAGAAAAGCGCCTTCCCCAAACTGTTGCCACAAAGTTGGAAGGACAGAATCATCTAGAATGTCATTGTATGCTGTAACGTTAAGATTTCCCTTCACTGGAACAAAGGGACCTAGCTCAAACCATTAAAAACAGCCCCAGACCAATATTCCTCCACCACACTTTACAGTTGGCACTATGCATTCAGGCAGGTAGCATTCGCCTGGCATCCGCCAAACCCAGATTAGTCCATCGGACTGTCAGATTCTGAAGAGTGATTCATCACTCCAGAGAACGAGTTTCCACTACTCCAGAGTTAAATGGCATTGCACATGGTGAAATTAGGCTTATGTGCGGCTGCTCGGCCATGGAAACCCATTCATGAAGCTTCCGACGAACATTTTTTGTGCGGACGCTGCTTCCAGAGGCAGTTTGGAACTCGGTAGTGAGTTTTGCAACCGAGGAAAGACCATTTTTACGCCCTTCAGCGGGCCTGTTCTGAGCTTGTGTGCCCTACCACTGCGCAGCTGAGCTGTTGTTGCTCCTAGACATTAACTTCACAATAACAACACTTACAGTTGACCTGGGCAACTTAACCAAGGTAGAATTTTGACAACCTGACTTGTTGGAAAAGTTGCATCCTATGACGCTGCCACGTTGAAAGACACTGAGCTCTTCAGTAAGGCCATTCTTCTGCCAATGTTTGTCAATGGAGATTGCATGGCTGTGCGCTCGATTTCACTTTATTTTAAGAATGTGAAAAGTCAGAAGAAGAGTAGAGAGTGATTTATTTCAGTTTTTATTTCTTTCATCACATTCCAAGTGGGTCAGATATTTACATACACTCAATTAGTATTTGGTAGCATTGCCTTTAAATTGTTGAACTTGGGTCAAACGTTTTGGGTAGCCTACCACAAGCTTCCCACAATAAGTTGGGTGAATTTGGCCCACTCCTCCTGACAGAGGTGGTATGACAGTCAGGTTTATAGGCCTCCTTCCTTGCAGACACTTTTTCAGTTACACCCACAACTTTTCTATAGGATTAAGGTCAGAGCTTTGTGATGGCCACTCCAATATTTTGACTTTGTTGTCCTGCTCAAATAAATGAAGGGAACACTAAAATAACACATCCTAGATCTGAATGAATGAAATATTCTTATTAAATACTTTTTCTTTACATAGTTGAATGTGCTGACAAAATCCTTACGTGCCTGTATGGTCTCCTGAGACCTCCCTACAATGCCTGGGCATGCTCCTGATGAGGTGGCGGATGGTCTCTGAGGAAGTCCGCCAACTCCTGGACAGTCAGCCATTTTGCCACAACTTTGGAAGTATGCTTGGGGTCATTGTCCACTTGGAAGACCCATTCACGACCAAGCTTTAACTTTCTGACTGATGTCTTGAGTTGTTGCTTCAATATAGCAACATCATTGTACTTCTTCATGATGCCATCTATTTTGTGAAGTGTACCAGTCCCTCCTGCAGCAAAGCACCCCCACAACATGGTGCTACCACCCCCATGTTTCACGGTTGGGATGGTGTTCTTTGCTTGCAAACCAGCATTTGGTCTCCCCTGAGGATCTTTCATAAGTTAAAGCTTGGTCATGCTGGAGGAAATGGGTATTCCACTCAGTGCCTCTGGACAATGACCCCAAGACCTCAGAAAAAACAATTGTAGACCTCCACAAGTCTGGTGGCAAAAATGGCTGTATAAACAATAAGGACAACAAAGTCAAAGTACAAATTCCCAGAACAGCAGCAATGGCCATGACCTCGATCCTATAGACCAGCTCTGTCAGGAGGAACGGACCAAAATTCACCCAACTTGTGGGAAGCTTGTGGAAGGCTACCAGAAACATTTGACCCAGGTTAAACAATTTAAAGTCAATGCTACCAAATACTAATTGAGTGTATGTAAACTTGTGACCCACTGGGAATGTGAAAGAAAGAACATTTTAAATAAATCACTACTATTATTCTGACATTTCACATTCTTAAAATAAAGTGCTGATCCTAACTGACCTAAGACAGGGACTTTTTACCAAGATTAAATGTCAGGAATTGTGAAAAACTGAGTTTAAATGCTAAGGTGTATGTAAACTTCCGACTTCAACTGTGTGTGTGTGTGACACACAAAAAAAGTATCTCTAACCAACCTTTCCCATGTGGTTGTCATCAGGTGCATGAGTCTTCACCTAACTTACCACAATGCTCAAGCCAGTTCATCTGCCTCACTGCTTTAGGCAGCTTGATCACAGCCATGTTGAAGAAGTTGTCTGCATCTTTCAGGAGGCTGTTTGTCCTCTCCTTCAGCCTTTCAACTACAGCTTTCACTGAAAATAAAACGTAAGTATAACTTCTCCAACCCCACGTTAACATTCACATAATGTCTAACAGCCAAATTGCATATACATGCTCTTTGTCATTGGTCCATACCCTCACTGTCGAAATCTTCGAGAAAAGCCTCCAATTTGTCCAACTTGGGGTTCTTACGTTGTTTGGTCGTCTTCTTTGGTCGTCCCATTGTGACTCTGTGCATTGGTACCAACAGTAAATTGGTGCTTGGGCTAGTCAAGCAGCTAAAATGTTGCTAGTAGTAACTAATGTTAGCTAGCCCTTTTTGAACTATTCAGGCATCATGAGCTAGTTAACTTTACATGATTTAGCCAGATTGAAACTGCTCCGTTGCAAAAGTCCCTGTTTCACTTCAGATTTGAAATACATAAAATGCAATGGTATTCTAAACATTGAGGTTAACTGTTTGACATATTTAATTTCATTATGATTTACCCGGTGACGGTATTTTTTTTCTTTCCTAGTTAGAAACGTAATTCTGCTGCTCCCTCTCTTTCCAGCTGGAGAAATTTTAAAATGTCCACGCAGACGCAGAATGTGTCAGAGATCAGCCAATAAGGATACGCTTTACTCTGACGTCATTTTGGAACCATTTTAACCTATCATTTCGAAGAACGTCCATGTTTAGATCACTTGACCGGAAATGTAATAAAATTAACGTGAGGAGGTACAAATGTTGACTGGAAAACTTAAGTGACAGTCATTTTTGAAGGGCATCGTCTGTTTTTAGATTAAGTTGAATGTTTTATTTATTTAGCTGTGTATCAGATTTATTCCAGCAAATAATTTCGTTGTCGCTGTCTTTTTTCACCAGCCACATGGCTTTCGCTGTTCTGAGTTGTAAGGTGTGTTAAAACTAAACTAGCTAGCCAAATGTCGAAGTCTGTGTTATTTTCGGTTTACCAAACATTTAAAAAATGTTTTCAAATCTTGGCGAACAATCAGAAAGTATGGAATTCAGTTTTGGCTGAATGCAAGCCTTTAATGGTTTCACTTGGAAACCTCGAAGAGCAGTTGAGGGCGTTTCAAAAGGTCCAAATCGCCAACACCCCTCTTCACACCTTTCCTGATCTGCACCAGCGTCTTCACTTCAAGCTCATACAGGCAGTGGACATAGTTTTGGGAAAACTCACTGACAAAATGTAAGATAAAATGGTAGCTCACTCCATAAACTCTTTAAAATAGTGCAGAGAAAGCTTGAACACATTTTTGAAACCAAAAATGACTCATATTTCTTACAGGTGTTCTCTCCAGTCTGTGCGAGATGCTATCAGTAATCAGGTGTCTGGTGCGTTCCAGTTGTATGAGCAGAATATAAGCAGCCTTGACCTAGCTACCTGCACCCAGAGATCTGCAGTCGCTCCATCCATCGCTGACATGTTGGAGTGGCTTCAGGATGCGGAGCGTTTCTATCGTCAACAGTATCCTTTCCTGTGTCACTGTATTACTGTACCAGTACTAGGGGTGCGCAATACATCTATTGTGGGCATGCCTCTCGACTGCATACTGCTGAGGAAGGCTTGGAGCTGAAACGCATCAATTCAGTGTGTGGCATTACACATTTTGAAATCTACCATTTGGAAAAGGTCCTATTGTTGATTTGTGTGAGAAAGATAGTTTTCCTCATCTACATGTACAGGTTTCTGAGAAGAAAGAACTTGCTGCTGACACTGAGGGCTGATGACCTCTCCCTTCTGCAAACTGCTCCCAAGAGATGGGAGTCCCTGGAAACACCCAGTGGAGAGGAGAGCATATCAGGTAAACCTTTTAATGGTGCTCTATTTTCTGTATATACAGTGCTTTCAGGAAGTATTCACACATCTTGACTTTTTATACATTTTGTTGTGATACAATGTGGGATAAAAATTGATGTAATTGTACTTTTTTTTTGTCAAAGGTCTACACAAAATACTCTGTCAAAGACAAATAAATTATAAAATGAAATAAAAATACTTTATGGAAAATTAAACACTAATATATCTTCATTAGATAAGTATTCAACCCCCTGTTTCAATACATTTTATAATCATTTTTGGCAGCGATTGCAGAAGTGAGTCTTTCTGGGTATGTCTCTAAGAGCTTTGCACACCTGGATTGTACAATATTTGCACGTTATTCTTTAGAAAATTCTTCAAGCTCTGTCATGATCAAATCAAATGTATTTATATAGCCCTTCGTACATCAGCTGATATCTCACAGTGCTGTACAGAAACCCAGCCTAAAACCCCAAACAGCAAGCAATGCAGGTGTAGAAGCACGGTGGCTAGGAAAAACTCCCTAGAAAGGCCAAAACCTAGGAAGAAACCTAGAGAGGAACCAGGCTATGTGGGGTGGCCAGTCCTCTTCTAGCTGTGCCGGGTGGAGATTATAACAGAACATGGCCAAGATGTTCAAATGTTCAGAAATGACCAGCATGGTCAAATAATAATAAGGCAGAACAGTTGCAACTGGAGCAGCAGCACGGCCAGGTGGCCTGGGGACAGCAAGGAGTCATCATGTCAGGTAGTCCTGAGGCATGGTCCTAGGGCTCAGGTCCTCCAAGAGAGAATTAGAGAGAGGACACTTAAATGCACACAGGACACTGAATAGGACAGGAGAAGTACTCCAGATATAACAAACTGACCCTAGCCCCCCGACACAAACTACTGCAGCATAAATACTGGAGGCTGAGACAGGAGGGGTCAGGAGACACTGGCCCCATCCGAGGACACCCCCGGACAGGGCCAAACAGGAAGGATATAACCCCACCCATTTTGCCAAAGCACAGCCCCCACACCACTAGAGGGATATCTTCAACCACCAACTTACCATCCTGAGACAAGGCTGAGTATAGCCCACAAAGATCTCCGCCACGGCACAACCCAAGGGGGGGTGCCAACCCAGACAGGAAGATCATATCATTGACTCAACCCACTCAAGTGACGCACCCCTCCTAGGGACGGTATGAAAGAGACCCAGTAAGCCAGTGACTCAGCCCCTGTAATAGGGTTAGAGGCAGAGAATCCCAGTGGAAAGAGGGGAACCGGCCAGGCAGAGACGGCAAGGGCGGTTCGTTGCTCCAGAGCCTTTCCGTTCACCTTCCCACTCCTGGGCCAGACTACACTCAATCATATGACCCACTGAAGAGATGAGTCTTCAGTAAAGACTTAAAGGTTGAGACCGAGTTTGCGTCTCTTACATGGGTAGGCAGACCATTCCATAAAAATGGAGCCCCCTTTGAGAAAGTTTGCTTAGAAATTCGAGGGGCAATTAGGAGGCCTGCGTCTTGTGACCGTAGCGTACGTGTAGGTATGTACGGCAGGACCAAATCAGAGAGATGGGTAGGAGCAAGCCCATGTAATGCTTTGTAGGTTAGCAGTAAAACCTTGAAATCAGCCCTTGCCTTGACAGGAAGCCAGTGTAGGGAGGCTAGCACTGGAGTAAAATGATAATTTTTTGGTTCTAGTCAGGATTCTAGCAGCCGTATTTAGCACTAACTGAAGTTTATTTAGTGCTTTATCCGGGTAGCTGGAAAGTAGAGCATTGCAGTAGTCTAACCTAGAAGTGACAAAAGCATGGATACATTTTTCTGCATCATTTTTGGACAAAGTTTCTGATTTTTGCAATGTTACGTAGATGGAAAAAAAGCTGTCCTTGAAATGGTCTTGATATGTTCTTCAAAAGAGAGATCAGGGTCCAGAGTAACGCCAAGGTCCTTCACAGTTTTATTTGAGAAGACTGTACAACCATTAAGATTAATTGTCAGATTCAACAGAAGATCTCTTTTGTTTCTTGGGACCTAGAACAAGCATCTCTGTTTTGTCCGAGTTTAAAAGTAGAAAGTTTGCAGCCATCCACTTCCTTATGTCTGAAACACATGCTTCTAGCGAGGGCAATTTTGGGGCTTCACCATGTTTTATTGAAATGTACAGCTGTGTGTCATCCGCATAGCAGTGAAAGTTAACATTATGTTTTCGAATGACATCCCCAAGAGGTAAAATGTATAGTGAAAACAATAGTGGTGCTAAAACGGAACCTTGAGGAACATCGAAATTTACAGTTGATTTGTCAGACAAACCATTCACAGAGACAAACTGATATCTTTCCGACAGATAAGATCTAAACCAGGCCAGAACTCGTCCGTGTAGACCAATTTGGGTTTCCAATCTCTCCAAAAGAATGTGGTGATCGATGGTATCAAAAGCAGCACCAAGGTCTAGGAGCACGAGGACAGATGCAGAGCCTCGGTCTGATGCCATTAAAAGGTAATTTACCACCTTCACAAGTGCCAACAGCCTTTTCTAAAAATTGAGAGGAATGGAAGATTCGATATAGGCCGATAGTTTTTATATTTTCTGGGTCAAGGTTTGGCTTTTTCAAGAGAGGCTTTATTACTGCCACTTTTAGTGAGTTTGGTAAACATCCGGTGGATAGAGAGCCGTTTATTATGTTCAACATAGGAGGGCCAAGCACAGGAAGCAGCTCTTTCAGTAGTTTAGTTGGAATAGGGTCCAGTATGCAGCTTGAAGGTTTAGATGCCATGATTATTTTCATCATTGTGTCAAGAGATATAGTACTAAAACACTTGAGCGTCTCTCTTGATCCTAGGTGGTTGTTGATCATTGCTAGATAGTCATTTTCAAGTCTTGTCATAGATTTTCAAGCCAATTTTAGTCAAAACTGTAATTAGGCCACTCAGAACATTCAATGTCATCTTGGTAAGTAACTCCAGTGTATATTTGGCCTTGTGTTTTAGGGTATTGTCCTTCTGAAAGAGGAATTTGTCTCCCAGTGTCTGTTGGAAAACGGACTGAACCAATTTTTTAAAATCTAGGATTTTGCCTGTGCTTAGCTCTTTCTTTTTATCCCCCAAAAACCTTCCTAGTCCTTGCCGATGACAAGCATATCATAACATGATGCAGCCACCACCATACTTGAAAATATGGAGCGTGGTACTCACTGATGTATTGGATTTGCCCCAAACATAACGCTTTCTATTCAGGACAAAAATGTAATTTCTTCGCCACAGTTTTTGCCGTACTACTTTAGTGCCTTATTGCAAACAGGATGCATGTTTTGTATTATGTACAGGCTTTCTTCTTTTCACTGTCATTTATGTTAGTATTGTGGAGTAACTACAATGTTGCTGATCCATCCTCAGTTATCTCCTATCACAGCCATTAAACTCTTAACTGTTTTAAAGTCACCATTGGCCTCATGGTGAAATCCCTGAGTGGTTTCCTTCCTCTTTGGCGACTGAGTTAGGAAGGACGTCTGTATCTTTGTAGTGACTGGGTGGATCGATACACCATCCAAAGTGTAGTTAATAACTGCACCATGCTCAAAGGGATATTTCATTTCTGTTGTTTTTTTTTTACCAATCTACCAATAGGTGCCCTTCTTTGCGAGGCATTGGGAAATCTCCCTGGACTTTGTGCTTGAATCTGTGCTTGAAATTCCCAGCACGACTGAGGGACCTTACATATTGCGCACAGAGTCCATGCAACTTATTATGTGACTTGTTAAGCACATTTTTACTTCTGAATACCAGGCTTGCGATCACAAAAGGGTTGAATACTTATTGGCTCAAGACATTTCAGCTTTTAATTTTTCATTCATTTGTAAACATTTCTAAAAACAATTCCTCTTTGACATTATTGGGTGTTGAGTGACACAATCTCAATTTAATCCATTTCAAATTCAGTCTGAAACACAATGAAATGTGGAAAAAGTCTAGGGGTGTGAATACCTTCTGAAGGCACTGTAATTACCCTCACCGAATGTAATAAACTCATGTAGTTGTTCTGCATACTCTTTCAGATACACTGTTTAAAGTGTCCTTTTTCATTGAGTCTCAGTGAAAGAGAACTACCAGGATGTCTGCAAGATGACTACCCGGTGGATGTGATTGTCCACTTTCAGATGGTCTACAATAACAGGACTCCGTAATGGGTTGAAGAGTAAAAGAACAAACTGGGGTCAGGTTGATCTTGACTTGGATGTGTCAGCCCTGATCGGTGCAGAGCACCTGACTGGACTGGATGTGGACAAAGGAGAGGACTGAACAAGGCAGAGGACAGAGCGTCAGTTACCATTCTAGCTCAGGTCTTTGCTGTTGTATCACTGTTGACTTCTAAGCAACAAAAAAAATGTATTGCGGACAAACATTTGAAATGTCATGGAGTATATGACAAATAATAAATAACTTTTGTTTATACCTCTCTTGCTCCAACTCTCTGTTTTATTCAGGATCCCATTTCCTCATTTTGCTAACCTGAAAGATAAAATGAATTTGACAGGAACTCCAACAGCCTATAGGAGGGCTAGATTGAGCCATCGTTATATTACCCAAGGTCAGAGCAACAGGAACACATTTGGAGTTGTGCACAGTTGAACATTTAGCACAGATATGAGGCCCCCAATACTCTGGGCAAACAATGAAAAAAGATCAGTTTGTCATGAACTAAACATATGTAAAAACATAACACCCTTGGGAAAATCTGTTTATTCTTTTACAATTTTGACTTATTCAAACTCCATTACATAGTCATGAGACAAAATCTGTGAAGTAATTTAACAGACATCTGAGAAGAATTGTGAAAGAAATCAATAAAATCTTCACAACACAAGGCACACAAAACAAATATCTTAAAGATGTTTATGTTGATTGATGTCGTGTCTTCCAGGCATTCGCTGAAGTATTGTGAGCTGTCTGTGCACTAATACTATATATCACAATGTAATGTGTATTGTAGTCAATAAATACATTAGAATACAAATTAGGTGAATAATGATAGGCATAATGGAAAGTCTCAAACAATATGTAGAGATGAATATGTACAAATACATTTGAAACATTAGTTCCAATAAATAAAAATGCATCAGGTTCACAGTAAAAGAGTGAAAGATCACTGCAGAGTAGAGCTTCAAATCCAATGCTTCCCATCTTCAAAACCTTCCAAGTCACAACTCCTCACCCCCACTCACAGTCCAAAAATGATTTCCTTTGCCTGCCTTCTACTTCCTCTTCTCAACCTTGCTCCTTCCCATACTCCAATTCATACAATTATATTCACACATTTTCTCTGACTACACATATTCTTTCAGGGGCACGCTGTTAGAGGTGATAGGTTTCGGAGGATCAGGTGCGAGGGGGGAGGGGCGCAAGTTAGGAAAGCTCCGGCCCATGTATCCACGGCGGTACTCCCCTCCTCCCCTCTCAATATGGGGACAGGTGCTGCTCAGCACGGCCCCGCTGATTATCAGAATAACTGCAGATGCCCAACCCAGGTAGATCGCCTGGCCAAGCTCTCGCTTGTACATGACAGGCACGTTGGGGTTGTAGAAGTCCTGGACCACCGTGTTGGCGGTCCAGGAGACGGGCACCAGCACACACAGGCCCGTCAGGATGAATAGCACGCCGCCGGAGAGGGCAATGCCCGCCTTGGCGCGACGGTCGTCGCCAGCGCATGTGGTGCACTTCATGCCGCAGCAGGACACGGTGCAGGACAACCAGCCCAGGAAGATGGCCACACACATGAGGGCACGTGCTGCCTGGAGGTCCGGGGGCAGAGCCAGCATGGAGTCGTAGGTCTTGCACTGCATGTGGCCCGTGGTCTGGTAGATGCAGCTCATCCAGATGCCCTCCCACTTGATCTCGGAGGTGAGGATGTTGCTGCCGATGAAGGCTGACACCTTCCACTGAGGCAAGGCCGTCACAGCAATGGCCATGACCCAACCTGTCACCGCGCAGGTGAAGCTGATCAGCTGCATGCCTGTGTTGACCATGATGGCCGCTCTCGATGTCTTCTGACCACCTGAAACTGACCTTTAAAACTCTTGTCTATGTCCTCTTTCTCACTTCAAGGCCCACTCCTTTGCTCCACCTGCTCTCTCTGTCTGGGCCTTTCACAATCCTGAATTTGAGTCACTCACTGTCCTGTCTTAAACTACCTTCCCTTCTCAAGCTTCTTATGTCTCTGTGTTTCTTTCCAACATCTAGTCAGATGTCTTCAACTCAGCGTTTTTCTACTTTTTCCCCCCCCGGTGATAGTCTTCTCTTCCTCCACCACCATCCGTCACTCCTAGCTCTCTTACTTTCCCCCTCTTTCAAACGGATGAATTATTGAAGAGTCAATAGCTGTGCAGCCGCTAGTGGCAGCTCACCTGTTTTTGATTGATCGAGCTTCAGAAACGGCACCATCAGGCCTAGTGGGTTTGTGGCTAGGGTATAATTGATGTCATCCACTTCTGTCAGCAGCTCTGGCCCTCTAACTTCACACGATCCCAAAAGCGCTGAGCTGATCTAGGTGTAGCCTTACCTAGATACGTCAGGCTGATCAAATCTGATACTCGATTCGCTGGGAGTAAAAAACAACTGATACAGTCATCTATGAGCAAAAAGGTCCAGAGAAGATAAACAAAACATGAACCGATGTCTTGATAAAACACAAATAGGCCTTTGTCCATTTATGTCCTTTGTCCAAGTTCATCCTAAATTAGCCTCCAAATGAACCAAAGCTTGATGGTTGATGCCAAAGTTGTTTCACCGCTAAAGCTTAAAATGTGTTATGATGGTGTCTTAAAGAACACAGCCTTGGAGAGTGAAGAGGCATCTGTCGCTGGCGCCTGTTGAAGTGTCTTCGTCACAATGCTCACAAAGGGCTCAGAGCCTGCCGAGCCACTTCAGACTCGACGCAGGTTCAGCTTGCTGCCCTCCCCCCCACGCACGCAAACCCAAATGAGTCAGTCCAATCTGGGTGTTAGGGTATAGATAGCCGGCCAGACCACTTAGTCAAACTGTCAGGTAAGTGGAATAGTACGTCCGTCCCTCCCATCTTCAGAACAACCTCAGTTTTACCGTCAACCTGTGAGAGCAACACCGTGTATGGAAAGAGAAGGGGAACTCAACAGTACAGGGGGAGGGAGAGGGGGGCGTCTGTAGGCGGATCAATTAATACAAAGATAATCAAGGGGGCCTCTACAATGGGGCTTAAATGCTCTGCTTTGCGCTACATGGCTAAATGAGCTTTTACAACTCTGCTTTTTGTCTGGGGGTGCTGCAGTGAAATGGAGAAATGGCCAAAAAAATAAAAATAAAGGCAGCTAGGTGGAGTGACTATTGTTTGCAAGCAGAATGAATCAGACTACAAAGCAGAAACCCCCAAGTGAGAAATACAGGTCAGGTGTAAGCATTCACTCTCCATCTAAGGGATGGAGAAAAGTGGTGTCTCCTTAAATTTACTCACAAAAAAATAAAGTGCAGCGAGTGTCATTTTTCCATTGAGATCGTCTGTTTCTTCTCATTCAAGAGAGATTGAATCAATGTCTATGGTCACAAAGCACTGGTCTTCCATATCAAGGGCTGATATCCCATCTTGTGGATTATATCAATGGATTTACATTGTTAACAGTGTGACTGACGGAGAACAAATTCTTTATTTTGCTTATCAGCTGTTCGTTTCTGATCTCCTCGCTCACCACATCTCATTGAACCTTGGTGTGCTGATTAATTCAATAGTATGGTAACAAGATCTGCGGTTCGAGTTCCCTTTCTCGTGCGAGTGTGACCTCTCCTTGGCAACGGTGGTCATGACAACAGCACGGGACACAGGAAATGGAATAGGAGGGGCAGTGATACAAGAGGGGGAAAGGGGGAGGGAGGATGGGGATGCACAGGCTGTCCATTGTGAATGAGACATATTGGCCCATGGTACTGCATATGATGAATACCACATCGTAAATGAAGGCGGAAATCCACCGGAATCATTAGAATACATGAAAGTCTAAATAAATGTTTGAAACCCAAATATAAGTCTCCAGGTTTTCATTGATTTGTCTAGTTGGTGCTCCACACACACAGAACATGTTTGACGGAACAGGCACTGCACACCCTAACACACACAATAGCAGTAATTGTTCAAGATGGACATCCCTGATTTTGTGTAATCGTCTCCAAGATAGTTGTATCAGCTGACTACATTGTCCCAAGTCAACAAATGCTGCCTTTAGATTTACAATTGCTCTTTGGTACATGCTAGTGGCTTTGTCATAAAATGACAGTGTCTTATCTTTTGTTAAGCTAAACTGAGTGAGGAGGGGGTTTTCAGGAGTCCCATCTCCTCAGACTTACTGGCTGAGCAAAAACAACTGGTAAGTGACTTGTTCTGCTCATTGAGAGAATGATGCCATCTACTGACAGATTAATGTAGTACCTCTAGTTGTGTTTGTGGACTAGTTCTATTATACTGTACATTAAATTCTCTACAGTGGCAGCCCTGTAATCACACAACTCATTCATTATACATTGTAAATGGAGCAGAAGACTAGCATTTGCCCTTTGTGTCATGTGTGGTGTTGGGGTAAAAAGCAATAAAGGAATGAAGAGACGAAACAACAGCGTATGATATAGGCATAAAATACCAATTTATTACTTTGCACAATAACACAAATATTCCCTGCAGGCTAAAAAAAATAAAAAATAAAAATTCAACATGTCATGTCACATAGCGAATACAGCGAGTGATTAGGCGCCTTTGTGGGAGGGGCCTGAGGAAGCCCCACCCCCTCCCCAGCAGGTCAGACAGGGTACCTTTCTATTGCTATTGGACAGTCACACAGCTCAGACCACTAGCAGAAAACAGCAGAGCTACACACCAGAATAAAGAAGAAAATTAAATTACACAATGTCAAATAACAAACCTGTAGTCATTATATCAAAGAGGAATTAAAAAATAAAATCATGCTCGCTTTCAAACGGGGCACAGAAAGAATGGTTCGTTAAAAAGGTTAAAAAGGAGGTATTCCTGTGGCCGTGGACACCTTGGGCCGAGGCCCCCCACAGAGAGGAAGTGCGCTTGTGTGGGTGGCCAGCAGGGTGGCGCCACGAGACAGGACAGCCCCAAGAGGCGTGGCAGGGCACAAACCAGGAAGTGGAGGCCTAAATGGACGCTACACTGAAGCCTGTGCGGGGGCGAGAGTTCAAGTCTTTAGCGGGCCCACTTTTGAAGAAAGTACCTCGTTTGTCTTCAGGCCACGACATAAAGGCTCGAACGCTCAGCCTCTAGTAGCCTGTGCCTCCGTTTTTTACTGACATTTGTGTAGGAATCTTTCAAATACGTCTCGAGGAGAGTGGACGATATTGCTAGCCTATAACAGTCTCACTAAATTCATAAACATTTACCATATTTTTCCCCCCCCTCCTGTCTCTTAATAAATATAATTCTAAAGAGATTTTTTTAGAGACAATACTCTGGCATGCAGGCGAGCAAAGTCTAAATGTTATCTTTTTTAAATGTTTATTCTCAGAGCCTAAAGAGCTAGTCCACTGAATGCACATTCCCACTGATTGATACAGGCAACAAAACTAGTTACAGAAACACAAACGGCGACAGAGAGCAGACCAACAGCCACGTCGACGAGAAGAATTATAGCTTTTTCCTCATTCGAAAACTGGATTCTGGGTTAATATTGCTTTGCAATGATAATATGTTCAAAACTGGGGAGTCATCACCGCCTTTGGATCCCCTGCTAGGAGACCACACCCACATCCTGGACAATGCTCCAGTCTGGCCACACCCACAGGAACACACTCTGCAGACTACCACACCAGGCTGAATCAACGCAGCACCCTTGCCGCGTGGGAAAACTAGTGCACGTCTCCACAACAGCTTAGCCCCGCCCCTCAAACTTATTGCATGCAACGCCTGGACCGCCACCATGCTTCCCCTCCCATAGGCAAGCGCCCACGCCCTCGACAGGTAGGCGCTCAAAACTCATTCATAGCAAACCTGCTGCTTAACGTATGGTTTATTACAAAAGGGTTTCTCGCTGAGCCGACCCCCCCTGACGAGGCGTGCACGCCGCCGTCGACCCCCGCCCCATCCTCACCGCGAGTTATGCACAACCATACCCACGACTGTGGTTAAATTGGATCTTTAACCGCGGTCGTGACTGGTCAGGTGTCATTAGATCCAAGGGCAGTGCTTATGCTTTATGTTCATATCTGGTGTTCAAAACATTATTTCATTAAAAAATACCAGAAGTTTAGACTTGGATAGATATACTTGTTCAAATACACACAAACTATCATAGAAACACATTATGAAGTTCTAAAAATGTAACTCATTGCCTATTGCATACCTCTTTTTTTTACCACTGTCTGTCCCAGTTTCTTCCTAATGCCAGCTCTGATTGTCACCTTTCATCCATTCGAACCAAAACCCCCTGCTGCCAACAATACTCACCAGATGAGCACTGATGGTAGCCTCCTGTTTTACCAGTCAGGAGTAACGGTGATAGATCAACACAGATGTTCCCTACTGGAGAACACAACCAAACCATTCCCTAACACCATAAACTACTACATAACTGAGGAGCAGAAGGGCGCATAAACTGATACACCTTGGGCCTCCCCCACGCCGGAGGCCCCCCACCTTGGGCCTCCCCCACACCGGAGGCCAGAATGCTACAAAGTGTCTAACTCTAAACCCAGCCACTGATCTCCTAACTACACATCTGGTTGCTGCCGGTTTGATAATTATCATAATCGTAGATAAGAACATTAACAACAACAATAAGAACAACAAACATACCAACTATGTCTGAACAATAGTTAAGATTAGCCACAAAAACAGTTTTATATTAAACTCTTACAAATTCCGCTTTTTGATTTGTATGTATAAATGCATAAAGGTAAGAGAAGAGTGCCCTCTGTTGCTTTACCTAGCGTCCCCGGTCAGTGCAATGAATTGGCCGGTAGCAAAGGAGACCCCAAAAGTTAAGTGAATGTGTTTTCCTGCTCTGAAAAATTCAGACGACTAGCGCCTTGCTAAAAAACATGCTCCACCCCAACAATGTCATAACCGTTGAGACAAACAAGTTTAAGGGATGGATCCCCTTCCTCACACGGGGCACCAACTAAGACGGCTTAGCCCAATGCCGTAAACCCTCACGAAGCTCTCAACCATTCAATAGGTCCCATTGCCCAGTCAGCCACACCGGCTAAACCACGGTTGCTACTGCTACACATATACCCACCGGCCTCTGTGAAGCCTGTATAGTTCAATCTGTTCTATAGATGTAAATATTTATATATACGTAATGTGTGAATATAAAAACATCAAATCTGAGGCATTTACAGCAGTTATCTCCTTGATTTTCCCTTTACAATTCAGTGGCCTGCCATGAAACACACACACGCACACGTATATACACAAACACACTTATTCTTCGCTAAATGGGAGAATAAAGAGTAATGGGTATGGATACCCAGATGACCTCGCTTGTAAAAGACTGAAGAAAAGGAGAAACATGATCATAAAAGGAAAAAAAATATATTCTCAAAAAAAGGTCCACCCCACCCATGTTTCCACGCATACCCCCAATGACCCCCACCAACCCAAGACCTTATGAAAGGTTTTCACCCAAAGGGGCTTTGAGGTAAAAAGTAGACAGAGTCCTGCTTAGCTAGAAGAGCTGCCACTGACGATTGGCGTCAGTCCGCTCCATTGCTCAGTGTTACAAAAAAAATACACAAAAAAAAGACATTGAAAAGGAAAAATAAAAAATAAAATGGCTCAACTTGTGTATGCGTGTATTTGCTTTCTCTGTACATTGGAAACCCCGCGGTCTCTCGGTGCCGGATTGCTGGTAGAAGGCGGCTCAATCGGGAACGCCGGATGTCGTTTTTTCCCGAAAAGGAAAATACTCCATTGGCACACTTCACTGGCTTCGAACCGCTTTGGTGCAGATCAAGACGCAAGAGAAAGATAGAGACTGGCAAAAAAAGAGAGAGAGAGAGAGAGAGAGAGAGAGAGAGAGAGAGAGAAGGGACAGAACCTGCACCCATTGCTGGCGTGGCTCAGGCGAAGTACATTGTGTGCTGGGTATCATAGTGGATCTGGACTGCCTTGGCTAGGGCCAGGGGGTCCCGACCGTTACTCTGGCCCGACACGTGGCTGCCCTCCGCACTGCAGGACAGGACAAGAGAAAGGGGTCAGATACATGATAAAGTAACAGAAGCAAAAGCCCAACTGTTTGGTTGCACCATTACAACTTACGGTCATTTTGAACTAAATCTACCAGAATGCATTTGCATCAACATGCCAAACAAAAATGGTATATTCAGTAAAGCTAGATGCATAATATGTTGCAGATATAAATCTAACATATAGGGCAGCTAATACAGCCCATTAGTGTCTGTTCAGGCTAAAAGGACATTTCATATATAGTCCCCTGTGTAATTACTGGGACAATGAAGCATGTTTTTTTTCCCTTTTGGCTCTGTACTTAAGCACTTTGATTTGAAATGATACAATGACTGAGGTTGAAGTGCAGACTGTCTGCTTTAATTTGAGGTTATATTCATCCATATCGGGTGAACCCTTTAGAAATTACACCACTTTTTGTACGTAGTCCCCCCCAAATAACAATATATAATACATTTCTAAACACTTCTACATTAATGTGGATTCTACCATGATTACGGATAATCCTGAATGATTCGTGAATAATGATGCGTGAGAAAGATAGACACACAAACATCATACCCCCAAGACATGCTAACCTTTCACCATTACAATAAAGGGAGGTTAGCATTTTTGGGGTATGATATTTGTGTGTCTAACTTTCTCACGCATCATTATTCACGATTCATTCAGGATTATCCGTAATCATGGTAGAATCCACATTAATGTAGAAGTGTTTAGAAATGTATTATATATTGTTATTTACAATAAAAGTGACTCCAAATTGATTAATACATTTACCATTCATTTATATTGGGCACAAAATACTCTGAAACATAACCAAAAACAAACAGCAAGTGCAGCCAACAAATTTGTTGAGTTTGTCCCAGTACTTTTGGTCTCCTAAAATGGGGGGGACTACATAGAAAAAATGGTGTAATTTCTAAATGGTTCACCCGATATGGATTGAATAGAACCTCAAATTAAAGCAGACAGTCTGCACTTTAACCTCAGTCATTGTATCATTCCAAATCCGAAGTGCTGAAGTACAGAGCCAAAAGAAAACGGTCCCAATAACTACAGAGGGCACTGTATATCTGTGATATCCCTCAGTATTCAGAACTTGTGCCTTGCCACTTTCCTCAGTACCTGTCGTGATCTTTGTCCACCAGGTGGTAGCGGGCGCGGAAAGCCACCAGCCGGGCGTAGTAGGCTGGCGCGGGGATGGAGACTGAGCGGGTGCAGCGGACGTAGGTGTGGCACAGCTGGTAGGTGAGCAGCTGGAGCTCGTCGGCCGTGAAGCAGTTGTCGTCCCACAGGACGTGGTAGTGGGAGGGCCGGCTGGTGCCCTGGATCCCAGCATGGCTGCACAGGTAGAAGTCAAACTCGGAGGGGTGGGTGATTGTGCTGTCCACCGTGGTTCCGGCTGGGACGTTGCCACTCTTTCCAACCTGTAGGGGGAGATAGTTGCGATTAAAGACATTGGATATGCTGGGGTGCAAGCTGAAGAGGGGCTAACTCGCTCTGCAACCAGTCTGTAACTTCGGCTGTGTCTAAATCATGAATCTAGTGAAATGTCAGCTCAGATATTACTCCGGAGATAGGAGTTTTGAGAGATGCATTTAAAAAGTATTGAAACACTGCCAAAACCCAGGTACAGATGTCGTTTCATCCACAAATGGTTTACAGGTGGGTAATCTGATCCTAGACCTGCGGTTAATTGCACCATCTACATCAGGGATGTCAAAGTCAATTCCCGGAGGGCTGGGTGTCCTCGCCCCTCCCATGTACTTGATCGATCATTTGAAAAGGTAATTGCTTAGGAAGTTCCCTCAAAAACCACAGACACAGCCCTCCAGGAAGTGAGTTGACACCCCTGCTCTACATGGGTCTCTACTCACCCTCTCGGCCTTGTCTGAGCAGAAGAGGCGGGTGTGGTGGCGTTTCTGAACCACGATGTAGGTGATGCCCGGTCGGTAGTCCTCCTCCAAGCTGATACAGGCCTTCCTGATAGCTATCAACTCCGGCCACGCCACCTACACACACAGCCACCCACACAGACATAGAAACAGTGAGATTCACATTGCATGGAAAAATGCATTGATATGATTCTCTGGATGAGTCAAAGTTGGCTGCGTTTACACAGGTAGCCTAATTCTGATATTTTGCCCAATTATTGGCCAAAGATCTGATCCGATTGGTCAAAAGACCAATAATTGAGCAAAAGATCAGAATCGGGCTGCCTGTGTAAACACAGTAAGATGCTATATCCAGGGCACTGTGGCACAAATCACTAGGGACCAAACTTGTTCTCATCTTTCCTTTACAACTTGAGATATAGTGTAGAAACAGGGTTAATTGGAGAGGGAGATCCGTCTGGATATACTTTGAGTCAGTATTGAACCGTCAATGCCCAACACTGATAGGAGACCATGGTTTTGCTGGGGTGCGAGGGGCCGTACCTTTTAAAGGGATAAGCAGCCACTGACTCACAATGAGAAATCATAAAGCAATGTCATTCAACGGTCAATTCAGAACAGAGTCAAAACTTGAAAACCAACGAGACGCATCAAACCCTCCTGGTCACCCCCTCCTCACCTGTTTCATTTGGCCCTCGGACACGCCACCGCGGTAGTAGATGATGCGGGTGGGCTTGAAGCGTGTGGACTTGTAGAACTGGATCAGCAACTCACGCACCATGTTGGTCAGGTCCTGGATGACCTCCTGGCTGTACAGCTGCTCCTGGGACAGGTCCTGGCGCGACGTCTGCACGCGCACCGTGGCACAGTAGCGGCTGGGGTGGCCGTCCATGCTGCCCACCACCGCCGCGATGGAGGGCTTCTTGCCGTCGCCGGCTGGAGGGTGAGTAACGTCCGCCCCCAGGAAGATGACAGGTTGCTGGAACACAGAGGGTCTGGAGGTAGGGAGAAGTTTACATTATTTACATGTTTTTTTTTATAAAGATATGGCAATAAAATAAACGTACGTGTGTGTGTGTGTGTATATATGAGTGTTGCTTTGCTCTTAGAGCAGAGGTATAAGTCTTCAGCATAATACATTTGAGAATTGATTGACATGTTATGGACATAACAGAATGTGGATAGGCAATTGATTGTTGTGTGGGTGTATTGCGCTTTCATTGATGATTAAGCAGTGGGCTGTTTTATTCACAGTTGTACTGCATCAGTGTTGCCTTTAGGCAATTTCTTCAAAGCCATGAAGGCTTGGAAGACCATCGTGAGAACAACATCACTTGTAGCGAGACACAATCTTGAGTATACGACATTGAACAAACACAAAATGTAAAGTGTTGGTTTCATGTGCTAAAACACTTTTTTTTATTTATTTTTTTTAAATCTGACATTTTCCATACAAACAAAAAGCCGATTTCTCGCAAATTTTGTGTACAGCTTGTTTATATCACTTTTCGTGAGCATTTCTCCTTTGCCAAGATAATCCAGCCGCCTGACAAGTGTGGGATATGAAGAAGCTGATTAAAACAGCAGGTTCCCCTTGTGCTGGGGACAATAAAAGATGTCTCAAGTTGAGGAAGCGTGCAATTGGCATGTTGACTGCAGGAATGTCCACCAGAGCTGTTGCCAGAGAATTTAATGTTAATTTATCAACCATAAGCTGCATCCAACGTCATTTTAGAGAATTTAGCAGCATGTCCAACCAGTCTCACAACCGCAGACCACTTGTAACCCACACCAGCCCAGGACCTCCATAGGCAGCTTCTTCACCTGCAGGATCATCTGAGGGGTGGTGGGGGTGCTGAGGAGTATTTGTCTGTAATAAAGCCCTTTTGTGGAGAAAAACTCATTTCTGATTGGCTCCCCATGGCCACACCCCTGCCCAGTCATGTGAAATTACATAGATTAGGGCCTAATGAATTTATTTCAATTAACTGATTTCCTTATATGAATTGTAACTCTTTAAAATTGCATGTATGAGTATGCGTGTGTGTGGTTGCCACCTCTGATGGGGCACAAGGACGTTGTTGATGCCACCCAGTTTGGCGTTGATCTTGAGGCAGAGGTTGGAGAGGGTTTGGGGGGATGTCTTCACCACGTTCTTCACTTGGACACACTGAGTGGCCATGCCCAGGAGAGTGTCTCCTACCCGCTTTACCTCCGCTGTGGCACCAGGACCATAGGGACACAGAAAAGTAATTGAGCTCTAATAATTCTCAAATGCAAGAGTAGCTAGTAGATTGGTTCTCTTAACATTTTAAGCATGAATAGTGAACTAGTGTTCCTCAAGTCACTAGTGGAAATTGAGGGGGGTTTGCTCCCCTACCACCATTTTCAAGCCTTCCAATTATATTTGATCAAATATCTTATACAAATCCAAAAGAGGAATTGCATTTTTTTTTTAAAGACAGTAGGAAGAGACAGACAACCTAGTTGAAGTTAGTTTGCCCTTCTTTCAACATAATAGATTTCCCCAAATAAAGAATAGATTTCCCAACTAATGTAGTATGATTCTTACCGTAGACAGGGGTTTTGCCGGGCAGGATGACCACGATGAGCTGCAGTCCCACATAGGACATCTTCAGGTGTTTGAACATGGGTTCCACGCTGTCCGCTCCCTGGGCGTATTTACAGAAACACGGCTGTCCCTGGATGGGCATCCCCGCGTCCTTCGAGATCTTCCTCAGCTGGTCTGTGAAGCTCCTAGAAAACCATGAACAAACCTTCAGGGAATCTAGTCTAGAGCCAGAATACTGCATTCAAACTGTTGAACAATAAGTTGAAATTCTGTGGTCAAAATCCTAACTTAAGATATATTTGCGTAGTATGCATACATCAATGGGAGATGTACATCATATTTTAGATAAGCCCACATATCTTAAAAGTTTGGATTTGGCCCTAAATGAGTAATGATCACCACACAGACTAAGCTGGGCTATGGAGATTTGTGGGAATAGGAAAAGAGAAAGGGTGAAGGTGTGTCTCCCATGTTGACGGGCAAATGACTCACTTGAGCAGGTCCTCTCTGCACTGTTTCTGTGGGGCGAAGCAGGCCACAGCCCACACCTTGATCTCGATCCCGGCGTAGAACTGCTTCCCCCGCATGTCCCACACGCCCTGGTTGGGCGTGGCCACGGTCTTATTCTGCGGAGAGAGTCCCTACGCTCTTAGTGAACCCCCCGGTTTAACCAGCCGACACAGCAGATACAACTCCCCAGCTTCCTGCCTGCACCACGCACATGGTGCGTGTAGAAGTTGCACCTTCCCAGTGATACAGGGTCAGATCTTTTTACATACAACTAATGGGGGTGATTAGGATGGGGGGGGGTAGGAGAATCTGACCCTAGATCTGTGGTTCGAGGCAACTTCTACCGTAAGATCCTATTACACAGTTTAGCCCATTGCAAGAAGCATGCAGGCGAAACCTCCACGTACTAGACCGCACCGGAAGCTTATTCAACAGGGCAGAACGTTCACGTATGGAATAGACACTACAATATAAGATGAGCAAATACTTTACACTGTGATAAGACTGGAGGCTACCACCCTTCCAGTTGTATCAACAACAAATTTTGCTGATACACATCTAGGTGCCATGTGTTATTCAATCCATTCCTACTAAAGCTAACTTAGATAGATGTACATCTATCTCTCAGGGTCCGTATCCACATGCAATTCTCCAGCAAGCTATACGTATAAAAATGCGCAGCTCAAGAAAGAAAAAGCCCTGAAGACTGAGGTGCCGATCCAGCATTGAATCACAGATGTCCACAGTAATTATAGCAACATACTGTATGTTATAAACATCAGCATGATAAAACAGTGATGGTGACAAAACACAAGGACAGTCACTTGTCTCATCACGAACCCATTAGAGCTACAACATAGCCATAGCAGTTAAAATGGCTGAAAGATGTGCCAGTCATACAAACGAAGTATTGAGAAAAACATTTCAAAGGATGAAGACTCAATTACCCAGCAGTCCAAAACACTCGAGAAGAGACTGTAAAATGGGCCCAATAAAATGCATAGAAACCAGCAATACCGTGCCAAAACTGTCAGTACATCTCTATTAAAGCCATTTCTGTGACCAAATGTTTTACAGTCCACATGGGGCCTACAAGAAGGTCTGTGGTAGAGGTCTACCCGTACCAAACATTATTACGCTATATAAAGACTGGATGGAACTCATTATGTAGAAACCAAGTATATAGCCTACCGTAATTTCCGGATTATAAACCGCTACTTTATTCCCACGCTTTGAACCTCGCTGTTTATACAATGATGCGGCTAATTTATGGATTTTTCCCGCTTTCACAAGATTCATGCCACCAAAAAAAGTGAGCACAGTCACAATGTGACGTAAATGGAGCGCGCTCAAACTTCCCATCATTCTGATTACGGTAGTCATTTCGTCACCCTCATCATGGCAAAGACACGGAGAAATGCATATGATGCAGCTTTCAAGTTGAAGGCGATCGATCTGGCTGTTGGAAAAGGAAATAGAGCTGCTGCACGGGAGCTTGGCCTTAATGAGTCGATGATAAGACGTTGGAAACAGCAGCGTGAGGAACTGACTCCGTGCAAAAAGACAACAAAAGCTTTCAGAGGGAAGAAAAGCAGATGGCCCAAAGTATTTGCAGCCACTCGACATCAGTGTAAATCGTGCATTTAAGGTGGCACTCCTTGTTCAGTGGGAGGCTTGGATGACAAGTGGGGAGAAATCCTTCACTAAAACGGCCGCAGGCGAAGAGCAATTTATGGTCAAGTCTGCCAGTGGGTCCTGACAGCATGGAGCATTGTCAAAAAATCCACTATCATCAACGGGTTTCGAAAGGCTGGACTGCTGCGTGTTGAAGGGGCAGCATGAGCTCAGCGGGGTATTTGCCTCCGGATGAAAGTGACGAGAGCGACAATGAAAACGATCCAACATCGGATGAAGCAATTCTGAGGATATACAACTCTGACACCGAAGGAGATGACTTCAGTGGTTTCAGTGCACAGGAGGAGGAAGATAGTGACCAAGTTCATTTGTTTCAATGTACCGGTAGGCACCTGCGGCTTATAGACACGTGCGGCTTATTTATGTACAAAATACATATTTTTAAATTCAGTGGGTGCGGTTTATATTCAGGTGCGCTTAATAGTCCAGCAATTACGGTACATATAACAAACGCACACACACACAGCACCAGTCAAAAGTCTTGACACACACTCTTTCAAGGGTTTTTATTTTACAATGTAGAAAATAGTAAGAAATCGAAATATATTTTAGATTCTTCAAATAGCCACAGCAAAGCTGTCAAATAGCCTTGACAGCTTTGCACACTCTTAGCATTCTCCCAACCAGCTTAACATGGAATGCTTTTTCAACAGTCTTGGATTTCCCTCATATGCTGAGCACTTGTTGACTGATTTTCCTTCATTCTGCGGTTCAACTCATTCCAAACCATCTCAATTGGGTTGAGGTCGGGTGATTGTGTAGGTCAGGTCATCTGATGCAGCACTCCATCACTCTTCTTCTTTGTCAAATAGCCTTTTACACAGCCTAGAAGTGTGTTGGGTCATTGTCCTGTTGCGTATCGCTGCAGAATGCTGTGGTAGCCATGCTGGTTAAGTGTGCCTTGAATTCTAAATAATTCACGACAGTGTCACCAGCAAAACACCCCCAAACTATCACACCTCCTCCATGCTTCACGGTGGGAACCACACATGGAGATCATCCGTTCACGTACTCAGAGTCTCACAAAGACACGGAGATCGGAACCAAAAATTTGGACTCATACCAAAGGGCAGATTTCCACCGGTCGAATGTCCAGTGCTCGTGTATTTCGTGTCTTCCTTTCCTGTGGCGGTCCTCATGAGAGCCAGTTTCATCATAGCGCTTGATGGTTTTTGAGACTGCACTTGAAGGTTTAAAATGTGGAAATGTTCTGTGTTGACTGACCTTCATGTCTTAAAGCAATGATGGACTGTCATTCTCTTTGCTTATTTGAGCTGTTTTTGCTATAATATGGACCTTTACCAAATAGAGCTACCGTCTGTATACCACCCCTACCTTGTCACAACACAACTGATTGGCTCAAAAGTATTAAAAAGGAAATAATTAATTGAAATGTTAATTGAAATGCATTCCAGGTGACTACCTCGTGAAGCTGGTTGAGAGAATGCCAAGAATGTGCAAAGCTGTCATCAAGGCAAAGGGTGACGACAAAGGGGGCGGCAGGTAGCCTAGTGGCTAGAGCAGTAACCGAAAGGTTGCTAGATCGAATCCCCGAGCTGACAAGGTAAAAATCTGTCATTCTGCCCCTGAACAATGTGTTTCCTACGCCGTGCTTCACAGTAGGTATGGTGTTCTTTGGATGCAACTCCGCATTCTTTGTCCTCCAAACACAACGAGTTGAGTTTTTACCAAAAAGTTATATTTTGGTGAAACCAGAACTTTTTGGTAAAAACTCAACTCGTCGTGTTTGGAGGACAAAGAATACCTACTGTGAAGCATGGGGTGGAAACATCATGCTTTGGGGCTGTTTTTCTGCAAAGGGACCAGGACGATTGATCCGTGTAAAGGAAAGAATGAATGGGGCCATATATCGTGAGATTTTGAGTGAAAACCTCCTTCCATCAGCAAGGACATTGAAGATGAAACGTGGCTGGGTCTTTCAGCATGACAATGATCCCAAACACACTGCCCGGGCAACGAAGGAGTGGCTTCGTAAGAAGCATTTCAAGGTCCCGGAGTGGCCTAGCCAGTCTCCAGATCTCAACCCCATAGAAAATCTTTGGAGGGAGTTGAAAGTCCGTGTTGCCTTGCAACAGCCCCAAAACATCACTGCTCTAGAGGAGATCTGCATGGAGGAATTGGCAAAAATACCAGCAACAGTGTGTGAAAACCTTGTGAAGACTTACAGAAAACATTTGACCTCTGTCATTGCCAACAAAGGGTATATAACAAAGTATTGAGATAAACTTTTGTTATTTGACCAAATACTTATTTTCCACCATAAATTTGCAAATAAATTCATTAAAAATCCTACAATGTGATTTTATGGATTTTTTTTTTCTCATTTTTTCTGTCATAGTTGAAGTGTACCTATGATGAAAATTACAGGCTTCTCATCTTTTTAAGTGGGAGAACTTGCACAATTGGTGGCTGACTAAATACTTTTTTGCCCCACTGTATGTCAAGGCCTACCTTCAAACTCAGTGCCTCTTTGCTTGACATCATGGGAAAATCAAAAGAAATCAGCCAAGACCTTAGAAAACAAATTGTAGACCTCCACAAGTCTGGTTCATCCTTGGGAGCAATTTCCAAATGCCTGAAGGTTCCACGTTCATCTGTTCAAACAATAGTACGCAAGTATAAACACCATCGGACCACGCAGCTGTCACACAACTCAGGAAGGTGATGCGTTCTGTCTCCTAGAGATACTTACTTTTGTGCAAAAAGTGCAAATCAATCCCAGAACAACAGCAAAGAACCTTGTGAAGATGCTGGAGGAAACGGGTACAAAAGTATTTATATCCACAGTAAAACGAGTCCTATATCGACATAACCTGAAATGCCGCTCAGCAAGGAAAAAGCCACTGCTCCAAAAACGCTATAATAAAATCCAGACTACAGTTTGTAACTGCACATGGGGACAAAGATCATACTTTTATAAATATAACTGTTTGGCCATAATGACCATTGTTGTCTTTGGAGGAAAAAGGGGGAGGCTTGCAAGCCAAAGAACACCATCCCAACCGTGAAGCATGGGGGTGGCAGCATCATGGTGTGGGGGTGCTTTACTGCAGGAGGGACTGGTGCACTTCACAAAATAGATGGCATCATGAGGTAGGGAAATTGTGTGGATATATTGAAGCAACATCTCAAGACATCAGTCAGGAAGTTAAAGCTTGGTCGCAAATGGGTATTCCAAATGGACAATGACCCCAAGCATACTTCCAAAGTTGTGGCAAAATGGCTTAAGGACAACAAAGTCAAAATATGTGGCCATCACAAAGCAGTGACTTAAATCCTATAGAAAATTTGTGGGCATAACTGAAAAAGCGTGTGCGAGCAAGGAGGCCTACAAACCTGACTCAGTTACACCAGCTCTGTCAGGAGGAATGAGCCAAAATTCACCCAACTTATTGTGGGAAGCTTGTGGAAGGCTACCCGAAACGTTTGACCCAGGTTAAACAATTTAAAGGCAATGCTACCAAATGCGAATTGAGTGCATGTAAACTTCTGACCCACTGGGAATGTGATGAAATAAATAAAAGCGGAAATAAATCTCTACTATTATTCTGACATTTCACATTATTAAAATAAAGTGGTGATCCTAACGGACCTAAAAAAACAGGGAATTTTTACTAGGATTGAATGTCAGGAATTGTGAAAAACTGAGTTTGAATGTATTTGGCTAAGGTATATGTAAACTTCCGACTTCACCTGTATGTCCAAACTTATGACTGGTACCACACACACAATATGCAATAATAAATGCCCTTGAGGGATGTTGGAAGGAATTTCTTGCGGCAACTTCATGGAAGTTGGTGGCAAATTTGAGGCAAACTAAATAGTGTGCCACAAAATGTTGCCAGAAGTTTGCAAATGTTTGCCACTAGTGGTAATCCGCAGCAAACCTCTGGCAATAATAATATTTATTGCCACTATTGGCAAACAGTTAGCCAGAGTTGTTTTTATTTTCTGGACAACAATTCTCTCAAGATTCTATTTGAATCAGTGGCAAACCTGTGGCAACAATATGTGTTGCTGCTAGTTGCAAACAGTTCACCAGAAGCCGTTTCTGGGGAACACATGAGTTCCAAGACCAGTAACCGTTGACAACCAATCAAGGGGATTAGGAAAATCTGCTGGAAAATGGAAACCAAGCTACCTACCAAAGTGGTCTGGAATGAGTCCAACTTCATTAACCTTCCTAATAAACGTGAAAAGTGCTAGCTAATTGATGCCTAGTTAGCAGTGTCATGTTTTATGGGATAGAGTGAAAGGGTTGAGGCAGGTTAAATAAGGATTTTTAAGCCTCAAGACAATTGAGAAATGGATTGTGTATGTGTGCCATTCGGTGGGTGAATTGGTAAGACAAAATATTGAAGTGCCTTTGAACGGGGTATGGTAGCAGGTGCCAGGAGCACCGGTTTGTGTCAGGAACTGCAACGCTGCTGGGTTTTTCACACTCAACAGTTTACCGTGTGTATCAAGAATGGTCCACCACCCAAAGGACATCCAGCCAACTTGCTGGCCCATGTTGGAGTCAACACTTTCAACACCTTGTGGAGTCCGTGCCCCAATTAATATTTGGAACGCTCTTCATGTTTTGTAGACTCAATGTATGTGTGCACCAGGTCAAGACTTCTTCAAGGCAATAATTCATTTTGGACAAATAATATGAACTGCTTTTGTTGCTTATCTTCCACCCAAGTCTTATACACACCTGAGTCAGGGAGAAGAGACAACTGTCTCTTAAATGATGAAGTCCCCGGTCTAGATTGAATATCATAATTCATTGATTCGTTTTAATTGGTTGTATTGAGGCTTGGCTGGAGAAAAAAATAATAATAATAAAAAAAAAAAATGTAAATCGAGGAACAGTTGGCCACACATTTAATGGTAGATTTAGTAGGCATAAATCCCAGTTTATGCTAGTTACAATGTTTCTTCTTATAGCATTTATACAAGGCAGAAACTTTGTTGAGAAGCATTGCAACATCAAGCCAATTGTCACAGCCGACCCAGTTTTTCCAAAGCCAAACCATTAGCCTCTGAGTCTACCTTAAGATGCCAAAATAGAAAATGTTTTCAGTAATCATTTTTTTGTGTGTCCTAATTTTGTTTTTGTGTTTGATTGTTTCAGTTCATGCATTCAGCAAGCTTGGATGAAGGACTTCCACAGAGCAGCAATCTCCAAAGTTCACTCAAAAAGGCAATAGTTCTGACCTGGTTTTGATTTAGTTCTTTAAATGTATTTAAATTGTGTTAATTATAATTTAAACTTGCATTGGGTGAAAGATATTGCTCAGTTATCACTTGGCTCATGTAAATTCTGTAGTTCCTAGAATTGTTTGCCAAAAAAATTCACAAGTTGCAACTGTTTGCATGTGAAAATACAAGCTTGGTGCCTACTTGCGGCAAATTGGCCAAAGGTATAACAACTGTTTGCCAGAAGACAGTTTTTTTCAGTAAGGGTTATTGAATTGAAATGTGCTGTGTGGCATGAAGTCTCATCCTCCTCCCCTTGAGTAGTCCCCTCACCCTTTTCATTCACACACACACGTATGGCCCATCCCTCCCATGAAACATTGACCCAGCCCAGTGCCCCAGTACTCACCCTGCCACAGTCCCGCCCAGTGTCGGTACTCACCCGGCCCCCATACTGCAGCATGGGCGCTGGGAGGACTCGGCCTGTCACCTCGGTCATGTCGTTGTGCACCACAATGCCAAACTCCTTCAGGTAGGGGTCGGGACCGCCGACCATGCTGTTGCTTTTGACCTGGGGGAGGCGTGAGGAAAGGTGGTGTGAAAGGAAGAAAGGGGTTAGGCAGGCAGAGAAGACATTGCTTCCTGCTAGTGTCTGAAGTATTTTTCTTGTTGTTGTTGAATCTATCATTTAGATTCCTACTGCAATCGACCGTTACCAATACCAGATCATCAATTCATTCATAAAGCCCTTTCAGCACAAAGTTACTTTACAGTAACCCGGCCCAGATTATATTGGGGGGGACATGGAATACTCAGTAAGGAAGCCATATGAGGCAAGAGATATGTGAGTTGGGGTTTCAAGACTGCAGACCTTTTCTGGACAACCACACTTCTTTAGAAAACAGTAACACAGATATTTGCAACTACTCAAAAGATCCAACAGTGCATTTTCCTTGCAAAAAAAACACGAATGGCTGCCTCAGACTACGGCACAAAGTTTCTAAACCCAGAGGTACAACGTCACGAGACTTCCGGGAACGCTTGCGAAACAGACCAGACCAGGGTTTGGTGTTCGAGAAGTCAATGAAAAAACTGAAAATTAACAACTATGGAATAAATTCTTGAAACTTAAAAGGCACAACCTAGATTTGAGCTAATACCTCAAGTAGTTGAACATGTTATTACTACAACCTCATGAAAGTGGCAAACTGACACGTTTTCATTTTCGTCAAAAATCAACTTTATATCGAAGGAGTGCCTTTGTTTTGACGGCCTGCACAGGCTTAGTTCGGCACGAGATAACCGTTACCCCTATGACGTGTTTCTGGGCATGAGCTTAACTAGCCAACATCGCCTTGACATCAACTACAACTGATTGGGGATTTCTATTAGAGATGCGGTTCCATACTGTACTGTCGGACTACGGCGCTCCACTTCCTGAGTTGCAGTTCACACTCCCACCACGGAGGGTGCAAGTAATCACTCACCAGTCGGCTGATCTCCTCCTGCCTGTCGGGTGCAGAACGTGCTGTAGCTTTGATCATGGTGGAGGTCTGGTTATCTGTCAGCTTCTTGATGCAGCGCTGCCCGGCCACAATGTTGCAAACCTGTATACGGACAGAGAATAGTTAGTTACTGACGATCACAGTAGTCAAGTAATGGAGAAACATGAAAAGGTTTGTTTCTATTAGACAAGTCCAGGTACTCGTTACCGTTTC
Organism: Oncorhynchus tshawytscha; assembly: GCF_018296145.1. Lineage (NCBI taxonomy): Eukaryota > Metazoa > Chordata > Actinopteri > Salmoniformes > Salmonidae > Oncorhynchus > Oncorhynchus tshawytscha. Next base: position 5,982,301 of record NC_056459.1, read on the forward strand.
AGTTCCTTTTCTTCCATTTGGTGCCTAATGACCTGAAGGTGGAAACTAAAATCTGACCATGCCCAGGTCCAAACCCCTCCCCCTACCCATCGGGTATGCAGTTGCAATGCGTGTTGCCTTCATGCAATTTCATTAAAGTCAAAGGCTTGGAAAACCACAGTGAGAGAAACATCACTTGCAACAATATCTTGAGTGCATTCTATACATACAGTGGGGTTTCATTTGTGGAGTGTGTGTGTGTGTGTCTGTGCGTTTTAGAGCCACCCTCTTACCTCCAGGGGTAGGTAGGTGTGCTTCTGTTCCTGCCCCACTTGTAGACAGGGCAGGTGGGGGTATTTTAGCTGTAGGCTGTACTTCTGCTTGAAGTACTGAGCCACTGTACACTCCATGGCCTGGCCATTCTCCAGCTGTAAGGGGAACCTGAGCAATGGGCAGACATAATACATATTCATCAACCGTATGAATAAAACAAAAGAGCAAAAGGAAAGAGCACTGCGTCTCGTCTTTGCATCAACATGATCTTGTATCAAGAGATAGATACGGTTTATATGTTTGGATAGGTTGATTAAAAATACATAAGATAAACTTCTGGAATGTGTAGCGACTATCGCAGCACTTACGTTTGGTGGCTGGCAGGACGGCGTGTGACATTGCACACGCGATATTTCCTCTTCATCTGACCACAGTGGGTGACCTCGACTTTCAGACCTAAGAGCGAAAAGCATACGCATAGAAACACCCAGAAGAGCACATCACAAATAGGGCCAGAGACAGAAGAGGAGGGAGATATAACCAGTGGAATTTGAAACTGACATTCCGGGGCATCATTGAAAATCTTTGTAATTCAAAACATTTTAGCAGATAATTTTAGACAGTTTCATCTTTGACTGTTGGACAAGACTATGGTTTGCTCTTATATGAGGTGACGGGTTTCCTTCTCACGTAGCCTAACTCTCACTTGAGATGGCTGTGCATAAGTGAAAACCCATTCACATCAATGCATGATTTACACCAGGAATCGGCAACTGGAAGAACTACGAGACAGGATTGTGTCGAGGCACAGATCTGGGGAAGGGTACCCCAAGACCACAGTGGACATCGTAAATAAGAATTTGTTCTTAATTGACTTGCCTAGTTAAATAAAAAAATACAAATAGGAAGAGTCTTGGTGGTTCCAAACTTCTTACATTTAAGAATGATGGAGGCCACTGTGGTCTTTGGGACCTTTCATGAAGCTGGTTGAGAGAATGCCAAGAGTGTGCAAAGCTGTCATCAAGGCAAAGGGTGGCTACTTTGAAGAATCTCAAATATACACTGCTCAAAAAAAGGTAACACTAAAATAACACATCCTAGATCTGAATGAATGAAATATTCTTATTACTTTTTTCTTTAGATAGTTGAATGTGCTGACAAAATCACAAAAATTATCAATGGAAATCAAATTTATCAACCCATGGAGGTCTGGATTTGGAATCACACTCAAAATTAAAGTGGAAAACCACACTACAGGCTGATCCAACTTTGATGTAATATCCTTAAAACAAGTCAAAATGAGGCTCAGTAGTGTGTGTGTGTGTGGCCTCCACGTGCCTGTATGTTCTCCCTGCTTGGGCCTCCTGATGACGGATGGCCTGATCTCCTCCCAGACCTGGACTAAAGCTCAGTCCTAGCATCAATGCCTTCCTCTTGCAGGCATGCTCCTGATGAGGTCTAGCATTGTCTTGCGGATGGTCTCCAGCACAAGGGTTCTCTACCCTCAGGCTACCTCTGGCGAGCACATGGAGGGCTGTGCGGCCCCCCAAAGAAATGCCACCCCACACCATGACTGACCCACCGCCAAACCGGTCATGCTGGAGGATGTTGCGGGCAGCAGAACGTTCTCCACGGCATCTCCAGACTCTGTCACGTGCTCAGTGTGAACCTGCTTTCAACAGTGAAGAGCACAGGGCGCCAGTGGGGAATTTGCCAATCTTGGTGTTCTCTGGCAAATGCCAAACGTCCTGCACGGTGTTGGGCTGTAAGCACAACCCCCCCCTGTGGACATCGGGCCCTCATACCACCCTCGTGGAGTCTGTTTCTGACCTTTTGAGCAGACACATGCACATTTGAGGCCTTCTGGAGGTCATTTTGCGGGGCTCTGGCAGTGCTCCTCCTGCTCCTCCTTGCAAAGGCGGAGGTAGCGGTCCTGCTGCTGGGTTGTTGCCCTCCTACGGCCTACTCCACGTCTCCTGGTAGCGCCTCCATGCTCTGGACACTACACCGAAAGACACAGCAAACCTTCTTGCCACAGCTCGCATTGATGTGCCATCCTGGATGAGCTGCACTACCTGAGCCACTTGTGTGGGTTGTAGACTCAGTCTCATGCTACCACTAGAGTGAAAGCACCGCCAGCATTCAAAAGTGACCAAAACATCAGCCAGGAAGCATAGGAACTGAGAAGTGGTCTGTGGTCACCACCTGCAGAACCACTCCTTTATTGGGGGTGTCTTGCTAATTGCCTATAATCTCCACCTGTTGTCTATTCCATTTGCACAACAGCATGTGAAATTTATTGTCAATCAGTGTTGCTTCCTAAGTGGACAGTTTGATTTCACAGAAGTGTGATTGACTTGGAGTTACATTGTGTTGTTTAAGTGTTCCCTTTATTTTTTTGAGCAGTGTATATTTATTTGGGGGGGACGGGGACTCAGTCAGGGTCTCAACTTACTGTTGACAGTGCAATTTAGAAATGTGGTTGTGCATCAGCAGTCTCAATTAGACCATGTCAGCAAAAAAAAAAAAGTATTGTAAGTTAGCTGGCCGTGAGACAGTCTAAACTTGTAGTAAGCGTGGTCGAATTATCAACCGAGGTCGGGCCCATTGATTATGAAATATCATATTAAAATGCAAACATTTGCCTCCACCCTATGGCAAAATGTGTAGAATTGCAGGAAATTAGTTATAAAATTGCAAAATCTCCTAATCGTCCCATGGCAAAATGTATAAAATTTAGAGGTCAGCGATATGGGCAAATTATGATATCGCGGCATAAGGATCAGCCCCTTTTTTTCAATTTTTGCCTAAAATGACATACCCACATCTAACTGCCTGTAGCAAGGATATGCATATTCTTGATACCATTTGAAAGGTAACACTTTGAAGTTTGTGGAAATGTGAAATTAATGTGTTTTTTTAAGAGAGGTTCCATCTTTGAAATGCAAGAGAAAGGCCACAATAAATTCCTCCTAAACTGGAATAATACAGACTTTGGCCACTAGATGGCAGCAGTGTATGTGCAAAGTTTTAGACTGATCCAATGAACCATTGCATTTCAGTTCAAGTTGTTGTATCAAGTCTGCCCAAATGTGCCTAATTGGTTTATTAATCCATTGTCAAGTTCATAACTGTGCACTCTCCTCAAACAATAGCATGGTATTCTTTCACTGTAATAGCTACTGTAAATTGGACACTGCAGTTAGATTACCAAGAATTTAAGCTTTCTGCCCATTCAGATATGGCTATGTCCTGGGAAATGTTCTTGTTACTTACAACCTCATGTTAATCAGATTAGCGCACGTTAGCTCAACAGTCCTGTGGGGGGGGACCGATCCCATAGAGGTAAAACGAAAATAATACGAGTTATAAATTTGCTTTATGAGTAGTGCGTGACCTTAGGGTGGCAACACATACATTTTAAGGGATTTTAGTGGGTCTTCATCCATTCTGATTGTTTTATTCAACTTCAACAAAAAAATTGCCTCATTTCCACATAGGCCTGCAGGACACAGGCAAACAATCTTGGCCTTATTTTTAACCAATTGTTGCAATTAGGAATTGACTTGCGATTTCGAGCAAAACACTTGGGTGAACTGTTCAAATCATGGAAATATAATGATTATGCTAATTCTACTTAGTTAGAATATAATAGTGGGAACTTTGAACAGTGTTTTTTGACATGACATTGAATTAAAATGCCAGGGAGGAGTTATTGTGACAAGGTAAGAACCAAAGTGCTGATAAGTGTTTCCTAGGGGACGCTATAATCTTCGGCTGCATTGAATGTTCACTCTTCGCTACTTCATGAAGCTAACAGAAATGCTTTGTGTATTCCTCTAATATACTGTTGCACAAACATGTTGATTCAAGTCTACACCGTCACTGGTATTATCAGGCTGTAATGTCTAAGTACGTTTCCTCTGACTCAGCCAGCTAACTAGCGATTAGCGGCTAACCCGTTTTAGGCCCAACTTGCAAAGACAAACTAGCAGTTTGCAGATGTAAGAAACAAACTAATAATGTAATTATAGAACGCTAGTGGATTTATATTAGGAAGCAAAGTGAAAACAGCATCGTTGTCATCAACATCATTGCATGTGCTTCATTGACCATGAAGACTGAACGCAAGTGTCTCATGGTCAAGGAACAACAAATGCGCTCCTTGAGTGGGCGGGGCTAGGTGTGTCTCGAAAGTGGCATGGCGTGAAAGATGACTCAAGTAGCGAAGTAAATTATAGAAATGGACGTTACACACTGAATATCACATTTAACAAACCAAACATTCAAATATCAGTATATCGTAAAATATGGTATACCGCACAGCCCTAGCAGAATTGCAGGAAATTAACTTTAAAACATATTTTTGTTTTCTCTTCGCTGTCACGAAGTGGGCCGCTAGAATGTTTTGCTCGCAGGGTGTGTGCTGTGAGTGTGGGGTGGATACGCAGACCGACGAGCCACTGCGGGCCCTCAAGATGAGTTCTGTTACTTTGTGTCACCCACCCCCATCAAAGTTGCCCATCCCTGATTTACACAAAAGTTACACTAAGTTAAAGTCAAGCACGCATATCTCACGTTAGGATTCAGATTATGGGTGTACAGCACAGATGGGTGTCAATTCCATTTCAATTTATATACATTGAAATTCAAGTCAAGAGATACGAGTTAAAAGGGTCATTTATTGTCAGTAAAGACTTTTCACAATTCTCAAACTGGTTTCTCAATTCACTTCATGCATTGGAATGGACTTGACACGAGACCCTCACAATTCTCAGTGTAGTACAGTTCAGTTGTCTGGGTGGGTGGATGCTGTCTAATAAGGCTCCGAAATGTCACACTATTTCCTATGTAGTGTACTACTTTTGACTAGGGCTCAAAAGTAGTGCATCATACAGTGAAGAGAATGGTTGGTTGTTTAGCAACAAAACCGACACGTGCGCAACTATGGGGCAAAACAGAAGGGGTTGGCTTAGATTGTTGACAACATGTCAACTATATTTTGTCTCCAATATTAATTGAAAACAAATACATTTGCACAATGAGCACTTGTTGTCTCTCAAATACATCGTTAGAGTTGTTGGTTACCTGGCTAATGAAATTTTGCCATATTAGCATAGACTTGGTATCAAACAAGACATGGTACCAAGAACAATATAAAACTAGTGGAAACGAGCCACCTACAATCCCCCTTATTGCAGCTTCTTGTCATTGTTTCTAGCCATCTGGCAATCCAGAATCACAACACACACTTCTGCCCCATTGAAGCGTGCGCATTGGTTTCGTGACAGTGTCAGCCAACACGTTTATAGGGTGCCATTTCAAATGCAGCCTTGGTGTGTAGAAACATGGTAAAAACATTGGTCTGACCTGCAGGTCCCCACCCACCTCGGATCTCCTTGGTGAACTTGACGCGTTGGGAGTCGGTGAGTGGCTTGGTCTGCTCGTTGATGTTCTGGATGTCCAGCACCTCGCACATGAACTCGATCACAGGCTGGGCACGGTAGAAAGCGGTGGCAGAGACTGTGGGGGGGGACAAAGCGAGACAGATGTAAGGTTCACGACCAAAGCAAACATCAATACACGTTATATTACTCCAACACAAACACAGCCTTGGATTTGTACATTATTGAGTCATTGTATTGACTACAGTCAGAAGATAACTAACACGGAACCCAAACCGGCTACGCACGTGCGCCATCATGCATAAATGTATTTTCCCCCCTAAATCAAACGCGACACACAGGTTAAAATATCAAAACAAACTCTGAACCAATGACATTAATTTGGGGACAGGTCGAAAAGCATTAAACATGTGTGGCAATTTAGCTAGTTAGCTTGCACTTGCTAGCTAATGTTAATTTGTCCTTTTTAGCTAGCTTGCTGTTGCTAGCTAATTTGTCCTGGGATATAAACATTGAGTTGTTATTTTACCTGAACTGCACAAGGTCCCCTACTCCGACAATTAATCCACACATAAATCGGCCAACCGAATCGTTTCTAGTCAACTCTCCTCCTTCCAGGCTTTTTCAATCTTTGAATTTATATGGTGATCGCATCTAAACTTTCATTGTATTACCACAACAAAGTTCGTCTTTCAATCACCCACGTGGGTATAACCAATGAGATGGCGGCACGTGGGTACCTACTTCTATAAACCAATGAGGAGATGGGAGAGGCAGGACTTTCAGTGCGATCTGCGTCAGAAATAGGAATGACGTCTATTTTAGCCATTGCCGTCGCAGACGCTCATTGGCTCGTGCGAGCAGTGTGGGTGCAATAATTGAACAACATGGATTTCTACATTTATTTTGCCGCGCACGCGACGTGTCCGGTCTGGTCAGCATGTAAGGCTAACCTAAAGACACACAAAGGGCTCTTACCATCGATGTTGAGCATCATGTTCCACATGGCAGGACGGACCGACTGATGGAAGCCGAACCATACCTCCCTCCCTCCGCCCAGTGGGTGGTAGTAGCCCTCTGGAGGGGAGAAGAAGGAGCGTCCCACTGGAGTGTACCTGGAAACATCCACATGGAGAGTCAGTTAGAGAACTGGTTCAGTTAGAGGGATCACAATGTAGCAAAAAAATGACAGACAAGATTATTCTGGAAGAGATCACTCTTCACCCCTCAGAATGACAACAGAAATTCCCTCTGGGAAAAATACTGTTACACTATTCTACACCTCAAAGTATCTGCTTGATGTTCTTATGAAATTAGGTCATAGGCACAGAGTTATTTATTTGGAACTGTGTGTGGAAACTGGCCATAAAGTTATTCACTGTTTATACGGGCAAGACTATTTGATATAGGATGCCAAGATATAACAACGCAATGAATCCATGAACAACTGGTATTTTGCCACAGGAAGAGAGAGGTGTTATGGGGCCAAGTTATAGAAGCCGTGTACCTCATATGTCTAACCATAAACTTAAACCAACAAGCAAATGTGTGTACATAAATGTTCACATAATAGCCCATTTCCACATCGCAGGTTAGCCATATAGTGGGAACATTTACCTCATGGAAGGCAGGTGGCGGGTGATGACGTCCAAGGCCTGAACAGAGTCCTCGGGGACCTCATTGTGGCCTGAAAGGGCCTCCAGGAGCATCTGCAGGCTCACCACCGACACCCACTGCAGCGACACCTTGAAGGTCTGGTCCTTCCCCTCCCCCGGTAGAGTCACCTCCAGATCCACCTAGAGGAGAGAGACAGAGGGAAGGGTGTTGGGGAATGGTTACAAGGTCAGGAAAGCCACAAATAAAGACATTTGTGATATGCTCTGAGCTATACCGTGAGGTCCAAAATTATTGATAAAGAGGAGCAAAAATGGACTGTCAAATAAATACATATACTATGCTTTTTTATTATTCACCATTTTGTTTTGAAAAGTTTTATTTTATACTAATACAATTGCTCAGATAACAGATTTTATTTAAGTACTTTTTTTTCCCCCTCTGAAAAAGACAGGGGTCAAAACTATTGGCACCCCTGTTTTCAATACCTCACCTTTTTCATTTGTATTTTTATTTAACCTTTACATACTGAGACCAAGGTCTCTTACAGATGAGCCCTGAATTACACACGTTAGAGAAAATACACACATCAAAATATAAATAGCAGAAAGAAAAACACGGTCATAAAAAATATAAAAGTAAGTGCATTCATCAATAATATGGTCCTCAGCTTTCTGAATAACCCTAGAGGCACATGAATGTCAAATTTAAGAACAGTTTGAAGATTTTTATTTTTTTAAACAAAGAAGAAATGTGCAAGAAAACTCCTTAGAAGCCAAAGGAATTTCGAGAGTTATAAATTAAAACATAACGTACCAACCTACGTGACATAAAAAGAGAGCCAACCAACCTTCTGGTATAGAATGCAGTGGCGAGTACTGAAACTAGCACCCATAATAAAGCGCAGTGCACTATAATAAACTGCATCTGACGGCTTTAACGACGTGGCAGCTGCATTAATATACTGTAGATGATGTCATAGTCCAGGACCGATAGGAACGTCTACTGATTCATCTGCTTTCTACCATTCAGTGAGAGGCAGGACCTATTTCTATAGAAGAAGCCCATTTTTATTCGCAGCTTCTTATTAACCAACCCATCAATATGCTTTTTAAAAAGACAGCTTTCATCTAACCAGATATTTGTAAGCAGGGACACAATCAATATGGACACCATCCAAAGTACATATCCTTAAATCAGACTTTTTTTACATGTATTTTTTAGGTGCTTTATCTGCATTCTGTATTAATTTCAAGTCAATTAAGTTTCTGTAATACAATGAAGGCAGACTTTAGTTCAGACAAAGCATGGTCAACCCTGGGAGAAATAGCATACACAACAGTATTATCGGCATACAAGTGCAGGTGAACATTTTACAATGTTGTTCATGTCAACAATAAAAAGTACAGGACCCAGAATCACCCCCTGCGGGACACATTTCGTAATATCCAGGAAACCAGATGTAACACCGTCAGTAGAAATACATTGAGTTCCATCTGTCAAGTGATTTTTAAACCAGTTACATGCAGCCAATTGAGGAAACCCTCTGAGTTATCAGTGAGTGAGATTGGAGAAACCTCTTCAATTCCAACCACCAACCGGTAAATGGGGTAAATGTATTAGTATAAAATAGATGTATATTTTTTGGAGCATACAATATATTTATTTTATACAGTCTTTTTTAATCAATCATTCTTTAATAATGGTGGACCTGACAGTATATCTAAAGAAACTGGTCAAGGCCTGGAATAAACAGATGCACATCGCTTTTTGGGCAAATGGATCCAGTGGTTCTGGATGTGACAGGAAAATCCCAAAAACCTTTCAAGAACTGACAGCGGTGCTGGGATGGAGAGAAAACCCATTACATTGTCGCTAAAACTAGAGGTACAATAGTATAGTTTAGACGGTTGCTTACCCTGTCTCTCCCGATGGGTAGTGGATGGGCCGTGTACATGTTTCTCTTCCCGTCGTAGCCCGGTTGTCGATCACCAAAGATCTGCATCTTGAAGTGGCGAACCATGGTGTCCACCACCTCCCTGTGAGAGAGGGGGAATCATGAGCTGGTCAGATAATGCAATCACATCGACTGTACTGCTTTACGGTACTATATTCTGGTCTTCACTGTCCCTCCCAATACATTATTCAAATAAACAACTTCCCACCCGCCCTGACGTTAAATACCCATTTTTATTTTCACAAGTACAACTCGCACTTGAGTTAGACTTATTTAGCTAACATGTACACACTTCCATTCCCTCAACTCCCCAAAAAGCCTCCACCAAACACACAAACCCTCAAATGATCAACTTAAGACCTTGCTCTCTCTTCCTTCCAATGAAAATTCATTTCCACCTTCTAGCTCCCCTCAAGAGAGAAATGTCTCTCCTTCCCCCTCTATGTCCAGTTGTATTTACCGGTTGACCCTCCGAGGCCGTTTCTCAGGCTTGATGTCGATATCGTAATGATAGACATCAATCTTGGGAATCTGCACCTGGAAGTGGTTTGCCAGCAGGCGGATGGGCTTCCCCACAGTGCCCATGCCAGGTCTCCGCGGGGGCTGGAAGAGGGAGGTGGGGGCCGACGGGCCTATAGGGGGGTCCAAACACAGAAACACACACATTTGTTAATTGATACATTCATTTCAGCTGGTTCGTATTCACTAGGTACCAAACGGAAGAAAACAGAAACAGTGAGGGGGTACCCGAACCTGAAATGCTCGTTTTTGTTTGTGGTGCAAAATCTTTTTCTACGATGTGCTCTAATGAATAAGATCCTGTTAAAGTTACACTTTAAGAGGAAAGGAGAAGTAAGTAGTTAAGAGGCTTTTTGGTCTCAGACTAATTTGTTTTGGCAATGTGGCTAAGCAGCATATTGACCACCGTGGGTGCAATTATTGGTTGGTAGCTAAGCTATTTCGACAGGACGCTCAGAAATTAATACAAACTGACCAACAAAAATTGCTGCATGCGTTTGCAGTTTCTTTTTTGCCCTTATTGTAGAATTGTTTGTCAATTTGCACAATCCATTTTTGAAATCTGTTCAATCGCCTACTTGCCACAGTTTCCCGCATGAACTCCAACACGTCACGACTACCCACCCACAACATCCATCACTCTGGCCTCCAACCCAGATAGGTCAACAGGAGGACAAAACAATGACCCGCAATTACACACTGGCCCGCCCCAGCTACCCATTACAGCCAGACCATAGACTGACGCACAGGGCCCGCCCCAGACAAAGAGCAGCGTGTCGGAGACAGACGGAGGGAAGCAGGGCCAGATGGGGGTCCGCAGAGACCGTCGGGATTACAGTTACACACTCAACAAACACTGCCTCCGCACTCCTGTCTGATACAAGATGTGCTCATACAATTTGTGTATTTCCCAATGTTAAATGTGTAGGCCTAATATACCAAGCCCCAATACTGACTCACAGGCATGTGTCCTGAGCAATTCATCCAGCCAATGAAAATACAACAATCATTTGAGTGGATGTTTGGAAGTGGGATGCACCACTGTATTGTATACTTGTGTCTTACATTTAAATTTGAATTTGTGTTAAAATAATGGATGATAAAATAGGGGGAACTATCGAATTTCAACTACTCGGTACGTATAAAAACAAAATGTAAAAAAAATAATTAGGCCTACACATTCAAGATGCAGTGCATGTAGAGAGGGAAAGGGAAGAGTTGAGCTTCTCATGATTGAAGGCTGGGTGTAAGAGGGAATGGGATGCTTACTGCTTTTGTCAACTGACAACAAGGGGGCTGCGGGGGTCCTGAACCTGATGCACCGCCACGCTCCAGTTAGCAAGTGAAGCCCAAGGGGGAGCAATCAGGACCCTCTCTGTGCTTCCTAAAAAAAACACGCTCCCTGCATGCCCTCATCCCCCCTAAACACCCCCCTCCCTAATCCTCCATATCCCAGTAAATTACTGCCATGGGAGCAACAAAAGCCCCGGGCGGCATGGTGTGTGTTCATACGTGTGTGCTGTAGGTGAGGTTCAGAAAGAGGGATCCCAGCGGTAGCAGTCAGGTTGGGTCACCCTGACTCACCCACTTTCACCAAAAACAGCACCGGCTCTATATATAGCCCCCTCAGCTGCTGCCTCAGGGCAGTTGAGAGGGGTTGTCAGTGTGTGGAATGCTTGGACCCCTCCCCAAACCTACACCACGTACCTCCCTGCCACCCCCACTAATGAGGGTGTCTCAATGGTACCTCAACTATGGGTTCAAGCCTGCAGCAGCAACCTGAAGGGCCTGGCTGATTGTAATATATGTAGTGCATGTGACAATCAAGCCCACTGTCCACGCAAATGAATGCATTGTACATGGCCACGATGTAAGCATGCGGCTTCACTGTGATTCTTAGGCGATTTAAGCCAATCTCAAAGCCAAGCGGTTACCATGGCTGTACTGCACCAAAGGAGAACGCTATCAGATAAAGCAGACCACCACAATTACATTTGTGGGGAAATAATGATTTTTCCGCTGGTTATTTGATACTTATGTGATTAAATGACTGAGCATAAGACTTAAAAATGAGGAGCACTGGTTGTTGGTCTATTAACTGAATCATCATTCACATTTTAAGGTGATTTATGTAGTAAATAAAAGGTGTAGTACGTAAAATTCCTTAGAGTCTAACAGTCTGGCCAATAGTACCTTGCAGTTGGGAGACCAAGGAAAAGGCACTAGGGTTAGGTTCATGGTCGTAACAGATACAAAACCTTCTTCAGTCATGATTTATATTTACTGGCTAGGCAAAGCTGCTACGGGCCACCGGTCAACAGATAAGCCTACTACCATAAAGCATACATTTTTGTTTTACTCTAGTGCAAGTGAGATATGGGGGTGTATTTGACAGGAAATACAGTGTGGGTGATATTGAGGGGAGGTCATTGTGTTTACACTTAGGCCTCTAGCTTGTGTAGCGTGTGACGTGAGAATGGGGCTTAACCTGCAGACAGGATGCATTGTGCTGATGAGTCAGTAATGACATTGACTGTGAGGGACATGCAGTCATCTGTAAATCACCTGGACTACACAGTGGAAAATAGAAGGGCCAGTTGTAAGTGGCCTGGAGACTGCTGGGGGAACATCAGCCATTCATAACCACAAGACACAGGCGATAGCTAGTGGCCAGCTAGGCCCGTGTCTTGTAGATTAAACTGCCTAGGCCCATACTATGGGTCAACTAAGGTTAGTCTACTGAAAACACCCATCTGCTGTCGTTATTTTATGTCCTACATTCCTTTGTTTATGGTCATTTTTATGGATCATGCGACATTAAAACTAATTTCCACCAGGAAGACAATTACATTTTCTACCTATACAAGCGTTCATGTACTGTATGTGATGTTGCTGCTCAGGGAGCTACAGCTGATAAGGAGGTTATTTGGGTGGACTGTGTTGCAATGATTTCTTGAAAGACCATCACTTGCTCTTTTTGATATTTTGTCATAGACAACAGTAAGCAGAATGCCAGCTGTGAACAAAAAGCCATGGATTTGCATTAGTGGAGGAAGGGGAGGACCATCCTTTTAACAAAATTTCATAAATTCAAATGCAAAACATTTAAAAAGTTATCCTTTCTAGAGAAAACTATACTAAATATATTCACGGCACCAAATGATTTATTAAAATAAATTATTTTTAAAGAAGGTCTACAGTAGCCTCAACAGCACTCTGAGGTAGCACCGTGGTGTAGCCGGAGGACAACTAGCTTCCATCCTCCTCTGGGTACACTGACTTCAATACAAAAGCGAAGAGGCTCATGGTTCTCACTCCCTTCCAAAGACTTACACAGTAATTATGACAACTTCCGGAGGACGTCCTCCAACCTATCAGAGCTCTTGCAGCATGAACTGACATGTTGTCCACCCAATCAAAGGATCAGATAATTAATATAGTACTGAAAGCATAAGCTACAGCTAGCTAGAACTGCATAACATCACTTTTAGTTTCACTTAGCTAGCAAAAGCACCTAGCTAGTTTAGCCTACTCAAACAGAGGAATACTATGTTAGCTAGCTGGTTATGACTATCCAATACAACACTGGAACGCTTCCAAGTCAAAGTAAGCTTTTCTTTTTATTTGTTTATTGACACCGGGGCCAGCCGGTGTAAGTGCTAAACTGCTTACTGACTATACACAAATGTTTACTAACACGTTAGTTATATTAACTGGGTTGACCATTTCATTACTTTAGCTAATATGGTGACAATGATGTAGACTGTGTGTACCAGTTATGATATGGTTTGGCCTTAGAAAGGTTTTTTCGCCTGGTCACATACAGCTGATGTGTTGTGCATTGAAGTCCATAAGCGAAGGGAAAAGGTAAGAGAAGAGCACATAGATGCTAGAAGGAATACAACGTGGCTGCTATGAAAGCGAAATGTGTTTATGCATGACCAGGTGTATATTGATTCCACCGATTCTGTTGAAAAACATTTCTTAAAATGGAAGCAAACGAAACGGGATAAACATACATGAAATTGTCCAATAGAAACTCTTGTTTGCAACTGTTGGGACGAATGTTCACCCATGTGAAAGGCAGTATTGAATGTGTCACTGAGCAACGTCAAATTTGTCTCAACCTGTGTGCACCTACATTGTAAACTTTCATTCATAGGCTAGGTTGTAGAAACGTCATGATGGGTAAAAGGACATTTTGAGTATCATGTAGTAGCTTCAAGCTATCGCTGTAACATTGAACTGGGTGAATGGAATATGAATGACAGCCATCCAATATGGTGTAATAGAAATAAGGTCAAGCTCATTAAAAAAAAAATGTCCTCCCTCATCTTAAAACGGCACAGACCGCCACTGGGTTGCATACTAAACTAGTAGGCTCTCTCAGGGAGGAAGATTACATGGCTAGAACTGGGGTTAAAACAACCATTGAAGCCTTCCATAATACCAATCATCAGAGCAAGGAAAACAGCACATCTCTGTCTCAGTCTGTGTAGCCCATGTATCTGATGCAGTCTGGCCCAAAAGAGTATGACATGCCGTAACCTTTATTTAACTAGGCAAGCCAGTTAAGAATTATTATTATATATATATTGCTTTTTACAATGACAGCCCTCCAAGGAACAGTGAGTTAACTGCCTTGTCCAGGGGTAGAACGACAGATTTTTACGTTGTCAGCTCGGGGATTCGATCCAGCAACCTTTCGGTTACTGGCCCAACGCTCTAACCACTAGGCTACCTGCCACCCCATGTTGCAGCTTTAGCATTTGATTGACTGATGCCAGCAAGCATCTGGCCTCCCTTTATTAAAAAAAAAATCGAAATAATTTTAATTAGCCAATCAGCTTTGAGCTGAGTTCAAGTGTGGGTTGTGTCCTGGTGCAGCAAAACACCTCTCGACGGCGCAGGTTTGGATTTGGCTTCACACCAATCAACAGCAAAACGTCATTGTCAGATCTGTTTCAGGTCTGCTTGGGTAGTTTTCCTGTAGTAGAAAGCTTGCTAAATCAACCCTTTCCTAAGACATGTATGAGATGAGTATTTGGACTTGTTTTTTTTAACATAATTCTCTGTATAGGCTAATGATTATGATGGTGATTCTGTTCTTACCATAAATGCATTTATTGTGCCACTGGCCTGAGACGATTTAAGTTCAATATGTAGCCTTGTAGGCTCACTTTAACAAGCTATCCGCTACAGGATTGGTAGCTAACATATGCTAATGCGATTAGCATGAGGTTGTAAGTAACAAGAACATTTCCCAGGACATAGACAGGAAGCTTAAATTATTGTTAATCTAACTGCACTGTCCAATTTACAGTGGCTAGTACAGCAAAGGAATACCATGCTATTGTTTGAGGAGAGTGCACAGTTATGAACTTGAAAATGGATTAATAAACCAATTAGGCACATTTGGGCAGACTTGATACAACATTTTGAACAGAAATGCAATGGTTCATTGGATCAGTCTATAACTTTGCACATACACTACTGCTAGCTAGAGGCCTAAGTCTAAATTGTGCCTGTGCTGGAATACATTTGTCTTTCTCTTGCATTTCAAAGACAATACAAAAAAATACAAAAAAAGCATGTTTTTTATTTCTATTACCATCTTTTACCAGATCTTATGTTATATTCTCCTACATTCATTTCACATTTCCACAAACGTCAAAGTGTTACCTTTCAAATGGTATCAAGAATATGCATATCCTTGATTCAGGTCCTGAACTACAGGGAGTTAGATTTGGATTGAAAAAAAGGGTTTGATCCTTTAATCAACTTATCTGGTTCATTGTTGCCCATGTAATGAAGTTAGGCTAGCAAGCATCTTAGCTAGGTAGAATTATGACAAAAACGAAATATGTACTTTATGACAGAGCCATAGACAGTTTTGCCAACATGAAAGAGAGGAGGATGGCATTGGCGTTCAACAAGACCACAAGTAGGCCACGTTTTTTTTAAATTATGTTTTAATTGGGTGCGCATGCACACAGAATCAGTACTATGCACAGCCACACTGTGCACAGCCATATGATATTTAGGAACATTGATTGGATTCAATTGTTTTTGGCAGCTTTATGTTTTCAATGAGCATAAATAGTCTTGTTGATTTGATGATGTTATAAAATTAAGTTAAAATGGTGCTGCAATAGCTGAGGCAGTGATCTTGTTGTCTTTCTGCAGGCTTACGGTATCATTGTGATTCTAAAATCAGCAGTTGTTTAGTAAACTGTCAAAAATATGATTTTGCTGGACCTTGCTGTAGGTCATGACCATGCTGTTTGACATGCAATATTGTCTTTGTGGATTTCACTGGACAGATGGTGCTCTTCAGTTTTGTGATGAAACAAACATATGTGTAGTTGAATTTACTCTGCCACTGTGACTGCATTTTTGTTATATTGGCCTTATTGTATATTACGGTGACGTATGAACAAATGGGTTATAGAGCAAAAACCCAATTATCACAACATAGGTTGTAATATGGCTTTTTTAAAATTGTAATATTGACTTGGCTTCCCCTGTGACTTTACCCACACACTGCTTTATACTGCCTAGTGACATTTTACCTTAGCATGGAAATGGTTAAAACACAAGAAAATTAGAAGAATTGATAGACATGTGGCAGTAAACTGATGGCATGAGTGTTGCATTGCTGGTGACAATTGTTTCTATATCAGGCGACAAAGAGGTGATAACTTGGTAATCCCATATAATAAAGACAGGAATTCTCACCAGCTGCATGAAAGTTAGTTGTATATCAGGTGTGAAAAAGATTAATAGATCAATTGTCAATGCAGCATTATTAAGGCATCTAGCGTGCGTGATATCCTGAACTCAACTATGGTCATGGGAGTATGGCGATGGCTTGCAAGTTCGATCGATAAATAGTAGTACGCATTCTACTCAAGGCAGGCTCCATTCCATGCATGCACGAGTGCACGTTGATTTCCTCCCAGGCACGGGCAGGCGACGGTGGCGCGCAAACCGCCGAGTATTGACAGAAATGCTAGCGAGCATATAAAACACATTTAAATGTATTATTGCCACCAAACAGTCGATAATATTGAAATATTTCAGCGTGAACAAAGACATGATAACAGTATTGTGATGTTAGCTACTGTACCTCGTTGCGTTCAATAGGTAGAAAGGACAGTACGAACGAGACGCCAGAGTTCCCTTCCCTACTGTCGATTGTACAATTACTTATTACTAGGCTTCATATTTTAACGTTTTCTAATGCTATATTGGCTTGAGGGCATACCTATTTCAACTGGAATCATTTTAATCGTATCATGATGCTGAATAAATAGCGTGTTTGATGATGAAACGATGGGCTAGATAACTACAGACAATCGTAAACACACGACACGGAAGGAAGGTCTTGGTTAAATCCCCCCCACATACACACAATGCCATCCAACCATCGTCTGGAGCTGCGGTCTTCAGATATAAAAGCAGCAGCCGAGAAACAAAAACAAATCACTCGATTTGTCTTATATAACATGTGCTTATCAGGCTGTAGAACTCATGGACAGAACCTTATCTCCGTTGTATTAATATGCCACTCACGTTGGGCCTGATATGCTTGTTTGTTTTTTCTCTGTCGCCGAGGCCTAACTACAACCACGGTTCCCAGTTGCGCAATGAATAGGCGCACACACCCCCGATATGGGCTTCTCATATCATCCTCTTACCGGGTCCGAGCGCTTCCATGGCCGAGGGCTCTCTCTCCGTCTCTGTCCCGGCCTGGCGGCTCCGTACCGACACTGAAATTGGGGGCGGTATTGCGACGCTGAGGGGGGGCTAATTTAAGAAAGGGAATATAATGCGTAGATGTCCAGAGGTATTGTGGATGCGTTGTCTTCTGAGTGATTTAACACATATCCTGTGGATTTGGAAATGAGCATGCGCGAGGAGGTGATATAAAATAACTCTGCGCTTGCGCAAAGTGAATTACAGCAGTAGCAAAAGAACACCACCCATGGGCACTTATGGTTAGTACACTACTCATACCTTTTACTGTAAATGTGACTCATTCATACAATAGGCTACTACATCATAGTACAGTACTTACGTAGTAGCTGTATTTCACGTGTTTGTCATTAGACTATAAATGATCATGTCATCCCCTATCTCCAGATAATCTTGCTACATTTCCCTTTATATAATAACCATCATGTCGAAGTGCACTTGGAGTCACGCGATAATATGGTGTGTGGTCCTCCCACTACGACTCCGGAAACCATACAGTTTATTGGGCTACAGATTAAATATATTATGATGAATTTCAGAGGATGGTGAAAGTGAACGGTGATGAGCTTGATGCTGCTTTCCAATAGATATATAGGGTCTGATTCTGGTGAAATGATGATCGATGCTTGCCTGCCTTTTGACAACTACAAATATTGTCGCTTTTAAACATAATAATCTCATCAAGACCAGAATAAGCACATTTACTACTTAACAGAACAGTTTTTGTGAGAAATGCAATGAAACATACTGAATTTTAGATGTTTATTCGGTACATGAAAACTTAAACGAAATAGTACATTTTGTGTGCACTACATCATCAGGTACTAACTTTTATCTGCAACAAGACAATTTGGTGGAAACACACCACTGGTGGGAAAATTCGCATATTTTCTTTATTCGGATCATAGAATATTCGCATAAACTGGCCTTCCTTGATTTTTGTAGTGGAGTGGGTGGACATATCTGGTCAGCTGTGGCACAAATATTTACCAATCAAAAGTTTTCCCTCGGTCATTGCCCAATGATTGGGTGATGGTGGACATCAATTTTGAGTATCATCCAATAGAAAAGCACAACAACAATGACTGACAGATGTAAGGATAGACTTTCGTTGTCAGCGCGCGAAAAATTAAAAAAAAATATTAATTCAGAACAAGAACAAGCGGGAGCGAAAGGTACCTAGCTAGCTAAATTCGAATCAATAAACAATTTAATAACATTAGCCATACAACATTTTACACTGATATTTGTGCCTTATGTTTGGAAATAATTTAAAACGGTACAGAAGTTTTGGTTTCCCGATTTTAATGAAGCTTCATTGCGAATACACATAATTGGCGAATAAAGTCAAGATGTGTCTGGTGGTCCATCAACAACAGGTAAGAATTTATATTTTCGAATTGACAAGCAGCTAAGTCAACTACTTTCGCTAGCTGCATACCAATACATTGCTTAATTAGTTAAACGTTTAGCTAGTTACGTTCATTTATTTGGGGGATTGAGTCCGCCATAACCCATATGCCAGTAATCTCGCTAACAAGCTAACGTTAACTAGCTACCTGGATTGTTGCTGTTTGAGTTGGATTAACTAGCTAACGTTACTGTTAACTAACTGGCGAACAACCATCGTCCGGCTTTGGCTAGTTAAGTTTGTCTACGTTTTGAAAGATTTGTTTGTTCGTCATTTTCACAGGGTAACACTGTCACTGACTGTGAGTAATGAACAGGCCGGTGTTAACTGTTGATTCTTCTAGACAGTTTCCTAGGTTAGGTGCGACATTAACCACGGAATGTCCGGCTGGCAAACGTAACCGTATGCACTTTGTGGCAGCTGAGAGAGAAGACGCCGCAAGCACCACAGCCATTTCGGCGACCCAACATTGAACAGAGATGCAAGTTAATTTACCTAAAATTTGCAATCGTGTTTTTCATATTTCAATTGTCAAAGTTTAAATCCGTCAACTGTATGTCTTGTCACTGGGCATGAAGAAAACCATGATTTTGTTGGGAAAAGACTGGCATGGTTCCATCTAACATCAACATGAGGTGAATTTGTCATTGTTTTTCCCCCCTATCCAGGCAGTGGAGCTCCCTGCTGAGGTCTCAGTAGCGGAGAGTGATTCAGACAGCGGGATGGGCTCACCAGTGGAGGAGATGCAGATGGCTTCTGAGATGATTAGCAATACTGTTGACCTGCAAGGTACAGTGACACAACAAAGAAGATTGATCAGTACCTTAACAGACCACCTGACCAGAGCCCCCTGTTAATGTAAATGTACAGCGCTGGGCCATTTGCTCTGTGATGAGAAACGATGAATAGTCTTTGACTTTAGACTGTCAATGCAAACTGCAGTACTTGACAATTCATCCACCAATGCAAACTAACCTACTTACTTTAATAGGAAATAGTTTGCATTGTGATGCAACGGGAATACCACCTATACCGCATTAGTCGTTAAGATGGCTTGTAATATTTTTCCCAGATTCGGATGATGACATGACAGTAAACGGGCGGTCCCGTTGTCGTAAGACCTTGAGAGACAGTGACTGCGAGGAGGAGGTGCATGAGATGGCAGAGGCTCTGGTCCTATCAGCATCCAGTGGAGATGAGATGGATACTGCTGAGGAAGATGTCAAAAGGGCTAAATTAGAGAGCAAGAAGATGTCCCGGATAGCCCCTGTCGACAGTGATGAAAGCATGACAGAGGGTGAGGAAGAGCTGGTAAGAAAGGCTGTGAAACCGAAGAAGGAAGGGAAGAAAAGGGAGAAGAGCCAGCGACACCAAGAGAAGAAAGAAAAGAACAGCAAAGCTCTGGAGCGGCAGAAGAAGAGAGGGAGACTTGAGGAGGTAAGAGAGATTGAGGGACAGAAAAATAAGTGACCGTGTAAAATGAAGAGTTTTGAGACAAATTAAAGACTTGTTATCCCCATCACTCTGTTTTGAAGGAGACCCCTTTGCCCTGTACTCTGAATGACAGCGGTTGTCTCCTTGTTAACAATGACCTGTATGATGCTGGTCTGGATGATGATGATGATGATGATGATGAAGAGTCTCTGGATGCCATTAGAGCAGCAGTAAAACAAAAAGCCAAGATGCACAAAGTAAGAGCAACATTTAAGTCATCTCAGTATCTGTAGGTGTGAGGTCACTAAAAAGCAAACATACTCCCAAAAGAAATCCCCTAGAATAGTGGTTTGAGAGTTCATTTGAGTTTATGGCTAGTCTTACTTAATTTCTCTGTACATTAAGTCAGTGGTTTGTGTGCTATGCAGGTAGAAGATGCACTGTATTCTGTGTGTCAGAACTATGCTCTATCTTTCCCTAAGGAGCCTTTATTTGACGATGAGGAGGGAGATGAAGAGGCTGGACCGAAACGGCGTCCCCAGGAAAGGAAGGCAGCTCGAGCCGGCAAAGAGGCCATGAAGCAGCTGCACAGTGAGACCCAGAGGCTTGTCCGTGGTCAGTTTGTATTCACGTTCATTTTACAATGGTGTGTCTGTATGTAGTGTGTTGCCGTGTTCCACAATGCTTTGTCTCTACATGACTTGCTACACACTTGTCCTTTGGCTTCTATTGTCCAACCCAGTGTCTCTTGTAACGTGTTCTTAATTCCTTTGCAGAATCCACATGCGGGCTGCCCTATCACATGCCTGAGCCCAAGAGCATCGACCAGTTCTTCAAGAGGAGAGCCCGACCTGAAGGTTCTGCTATGGCACTACTCAAGTAAGTAGACATTTTTCTACCTTGATTTATTTTTTACTTGTAATAGTTTTCGCTACCATTTCTGAACAATGCTCATCTGGTTTTGTCTGGCAATCTGCGATTACATTAATTATAGATATATATACATGCATACTAGAGGTCAACCGATTTATGATTTTTCAACGCCGATACCGATTATTGGAGGACCCAAAAAAGGCGATACCGATTAAATTGGACAGTTTTTTGGGGGGGGTTTGTAATAATGACAATTACAACAATACTGAATGAACACTTATTTTAACTTAATATGATACATCAATAAAATCAATTTAGCCTCATAAATAATGAAACATGTTAAATTTGGTTTAAATAATGCAAAAACAAAGAAATTAAAAGTGCAATATGTGCCATGTAAAAAGCTAACGTTTAAGTTCCTTGCTCAGAACATGAGAACATATGAAAGCTGGTATGAAGCCTTTTAACATGAGTCTTCAATATTCCCAGGTAAGAAGTTTTAGGTTGTTGTTATCATAGGACTATTTCTCTCTATACCATTTGTATTTCATATACCTTTTGACTATTGGATGTTCTTATTGGTACTTTAGTATTTCCAGTGTAACAGTATAGCTTCCGTCCCTCTCCTCGCCCCTACCTGGCCTCGAACCAAGAACACATCGACAACAGCCACCCTCGAAGCATCGTTACCCATCACTACACAAAAGCCGCAGCCTTGCAGCGCAAGGGAAATAACTACTCCAAATCTAAAAGCGAGTGACGTTTGAAACAGTATTAGCGCGCACCCCGCTAACTAGCTAGCCATTTCACATCGGTTACACCAGCCTAATCTCTGGAGTTGATAGGCTTGAAGTCATAAACAGCACAATGCTTGAAACATCTGGCAAATTAGTTCGCAACGAGCCAGGAGGCCCAAACTGTTGCATATACCCTGACTCTGCATGCAATGAACGCAAGAGAAGTGACACAATTTGCAATCATGAATTTATTTTAACTAAATATGCAGGTTTAAAAAATATATACTTCTGTGTATTGATTTTAAGGAAGGCATTGATGTTTATGGTTAGGTACATTCGTGCAACGATTATGCTTTTTTCGCAAATGCGCTTTTGTTAAATCATCCCCCGTTTGGCGAAGTAGTGTTACGGTTTTCTTCGGGTGAAGGAGAGGAGGACCAAAATGCAGTGTGGTGATCTCGAGACATCTTTAATAAAGATGATAACAAACAATACAAAACAAGAAGCGTAACGTGAAAAACCTTAACAGCCCTATCTGGTGCAAACAGAGACAGGAACAATCACCCACGAAACACTCAAAGAATATGGCTGCCTAAATATGGTTCCCAATCAGAGACAACGATAAACACCTGCCTCTGATTGAGAACCACTCTAGGCAACCATAGACTTACCTAGACAACTCTACTATACCACAATCCCATAACCTACAAAAACCCCAAGACAAAACACACCACATAATTAACCCATGTCACACCCTGGCCTGACCAAAATAATAAAGAACACAAAATATTAAGACCAGGGCGTGACAAGTAGGCTATGTTTCAATGATAAATTAACAGGCACCGCATCGATTATATTTATTTTAATTTTATTTAACTAGGCAAGTCAGTTAAGAACAAATTCTTATTTAACTGCCTGTTCAGGGGCAGAACAACAGATTTGTACCTTGTCAGCTCGGGGATATGAACTTGCAACCTTTCGGTTACTAGTCCAACGCTCTAACCACTAGGCTACCCTGCCGCCCCAACGCAGGACAAGCTAGATAAACTAGTAATATCATCAACCATGTGTAGTTTTGTTAAGATTGATTGTTTTTTATAAGATACGTTTAATGCTAGCTAGCACATTACCTTGGCTCCTTGCTGCACTCGCATAACAGGTAGTCAGCCTGCCACGCAGTCTCCTCGTGGAGTGCATTGTAATCAGCCATGATCGGTGTCCAAAAATGACGATTACCGATTGTTATGAAAACTTGAAATCAGTCCTAATATTAATCGGCCATTCCGATTAATCGGTCGACCTCTAATACAGACAGTACCAGTCAAAGGTTTGGACACCTAATTCCAGGATTTTTCTTTATTTTTACTATTTTCTACATTGTAGAATAATAGTGAAGATATCAAAACTGTGAAATAACATATGGAATCATTTAGTAATGCAAAATGTTAAACAAATAAAAAAACACTGCTCAAAAAAATAAAGGGAACACTAAAATAACACATCCTAGATCTGAAGGAAATATTCTTATTAAATACTTTTTTCTTTACATAGTTGAATGTGCTGACAACAAAATCACACAAATTATCAATGGAAATCAAATTTATCAACCCATGGAGGTCTGGATTTGGAGTCACACTCAAAATTAAAGTGGAAAACCACACTACAGGCTGATCTAACTTTGATGTAATGTCCTTAAACAAGTCAAAATGAGACTCAGTAGTGTGTGTGGCCTCCACGTGCCTGTTTGACCTCCCTACAACACCTGGGCATGCTCCTGATGAGGTGGCGGATGGTCTCCTGAAGGATCTCCTCCCAGACCTGGTCTAAAGCATCCGCCAACTCCTAGACAGTCTGTGGTGCAACGTGGCGGTGTTGGATGGAGCGAGACGTGATGTCCCAGATGTGCTCAATTTCATTCAGGTCTGGGGAACGGGCGGGCCAGTCCATAGCATCAATGCCTTCCTCTTGCAGGAACTGCTGACACACTCCAGCCACATGAGGTCTAGCATTGTCTTGCATTAGGAGGAACCCAGGGCCAACCGCACCAGCATATGGTCTCACAAGGGGTCTGAGGATCTCCATCTCGGTACCTAATGGCAGTCAGGCTACCTCTGGCGAGCACATGGGGGGCTGTGCGGCCCCCCCAAAGAAATGCCACCCCACACCATGACTGACCCACCGCCAAACCGGTCATGCTGGAGGATGTTGCAGGCAGCAGAACTTTCTCCACGGCGTCTCCAGACTGTCACGTCTGTCACATGTGCTCAGTGTAAACCTGCTTTCATCTATGAAGAGCACAGGGCACCAGTGGCGAATTTTCCAATCTTGGTGTTCTCTGGCAAATGCCAAACGTCCTGCACGGTGTTGGGCTGTAAGCACAACTCCCACCTGTGGACGTCGGGCCCTCATACCACCCTTATGGAGTCTGTTTCTGACCGTTTGAGCAGACACCTGCACATTTGTGGCCTGCTGGAGGTCATTTTGCAGGGCTCTGGCAGTGCTCCTCCTTGCACAAAGGCGGAGGTAGCGGTCCTGCTGCTGGGTTGTTGCCCTCCTACGGCCTCCTCCACGTCTCCTGATGTACTGGCCTGTCTCCTGGTAGCACCTCCATGCTCTGGACACTACGCTGACAGACACAGCAAACCTTATTGCCACAGCTCGCATTGATGTGCCATCCTGGGTGAGCTGCACTACCTGAGCCACTTGTGTGGGTTGTAGACTCCGTCTCATGCTACCACTAGAGTGAAAGCACCGCCAGCATTCAAAAGTGACCAAAACATCAGCCAGGAAGCATAGGAACTGAGAAGTGGTCTGTGTTCACCACCTGCAGAACCACTCCTTTATTGGGTGTGTCTTGCTAATTTTCTATAATTTCCACCTGTTGTCTATTCCATTTGCACAACAGCATGTGAAATTTGTCAATCATTGTTGCTTCCTAAGTGGACAGTTTGATTTCACAGAAGTGTGATTGACACAACATTGTGTTGTTTAAGTGTTCCCTTTATTTTTTTGAGCAGTGTATATTTGGTTCTTCCAAGTAGCCACCCCTTGCCTTGATGACAGCTTTGCAAACTCTTGGTATTCTCTCGTACCTCCTTTTCCTATAGTCCACAATCAGCTTATTTGTCTTGCTCACATTGAGAAAGAGCGAGGTTGTTTTCCTGGCACATCACTGCCAGGATCTCTGACCTCCCTATAGGCTGTCTCATCTTTGTTGGTGATCAGGCCAACCACTGTTGTGTCGTCAGCAAACTTAATGATGGTGTTGGAGTCATTTTTTGCCACGCTGTCGTGGGTGAACAGGGAGTACAGGTGTGGCTTAAGCACACACCCCTGAGGCGCCCCAGTGTTCAGGATCAACATAGCAGATGTGTTGCTTTCCCTCACCACCTGGGGGTGGTCTGTCAGGAAGTCCAGGATCCAGTTGCAGAGGGATGTGTTTAGTTCCATGGTCCTTAACTTAGTGATGAGCTTTGTGGGCACTGTTGTTGAATGCTGAGCTGTTGTCAATGAACAGCATTCTCTCATAGGTATTCCTTGTGTCCAGGTGGGAAATGGCAGTGTGGAGTGCGATTGAGATTGCATCAACACCATCATCTGTTGGGGCGGTATGCAAATTGGAGTGGGTATAGGGTTTCTGGGATGATGATGCTGTGAGCCACGACCAGCCTTTCAAAGCACTTCATAGTTACTGACGTGAGTGCTACGGGGTGGTAGTCATTTAGGCAAGTTGCCTTCGCTATCTTGTGCACAGGGACTGGTGGTCTGTTTGAAATATGTTGGTATTAGACTTAATCAGGGACATGTTGAAAATGTCAGTGAAGACACTAGCACTCTGCGCATGCTTTGAGTACATGTCCTGGTAATCCGTCTGGCCCTGCGGCTTTGTGAATGTTTATCTGTTTATTAAAGGTCTTGCTCATATCGGCCACGGAGAGCGTGATCACAGTCGTCCAGAACAGCTGGTGCTCTCATGCATGCTTCAGTGTTGCTTGCCTCAAAGCGTGCGTAAAAGGCATTAAGTTGTCTGGAAGGCTCGTGTCACTGGACAGCTTGCGACTGGGGTTTCCCTTTGTAGTCCGTAATAGTTTAAGCCTTGCCACATCCAGCGAGCGTCTCAGCCGGTGTAGTAGGATTCGATCTTAGTTCTGTATTGATGCTTTGCCTGTTTGATGGTTCGTCAGAGGCCATAACGGGATTTCTTATAAGCTTCCGCGTTTGAGTCCCGCTCTTTGAAAGAGGAAGCTCTAGCCTTTAGCTCGGTTCGGATGTTTCCTGTTGTCCATGGTTTCTGGTTGGGAAATGTATGTACATTCACTGTGGGGAGGTAATATACTCCTCAATGCAATTGGATGAATCCAGGAACATACTCCAGTCTGCTAGCAAAACAGTCCTGCGTTGTCTGACCACTTCTGTATTGAGGGAGTCACTGGTACTTTCTGCTTTAGTTTTTGCTTGTAAGCAGGAATCAGGAGGATAGAATTATGGTCAGTTTTGCCAAATGGAAGGCGAGGGAGTGCATTGTGTGTGGAGTAAAGGTGGTCTAGAGGTTTTGTTTCTCCCTCCGGTTACACGTGTTACCCTGCATTAAAGTTGAACATAAAAGAGAGCCGCACACTCTAGGAGCTCAGATGCAAAAATGTAATTACCAACGTTTCGACAGCCAAGCTGTCTTCATCAGGGTATAATCACAAACACTGCGGGATGACTCGTTTATATAGTGTCAAGACACAGGTGTCTGTAATCATGGCCAAGAGTGGCCTAATATCATTGGTTAATAATCAAATATTAAAATGTCATACAAAGAACAGCATACAAACAACAAATGGATAGCATACGATCATAGATTAATTTGACTACACAAACGATTACAATGGCAAACTCACAAGAATGGCTTCAGATCAAAGTCTACGTTGAGACCGAAGGGCACAAGGGTCTTTAAATTAAAGATCCAGGCAGCCTCTCATTTTAACAATAAATTATCAAGGTCACCCCCTCTCCTAGTCGATGCCAATATAACGCAGAGACAAAATCGAGTGGCCTGCCTCCAAGAAGTGGGCCGCAACTGGTTAATAAGTAACGTTTTTACACCTAATGGTGCTACGATGCTCTGAGATACGTACTTTTAATTTGCTCATTTTACCTACATAATTTTTACCACAAGGACGAGTTATAAGATAAATAACTGCCTTAGTGGAGCACGTAAATACACCTTTTATTGGGATCGATTTCCCTGTTTGTGGGTGTTTGAAGGATCTACATTTATAAGTGCCATTGCATTGAGCACAGCCATGACATTTGTAATTTCCATCCAGTAGGGGCGCAAATAGAGGTTGTTTACCACCCCAAGGAATATCTTTCTTTTTCTTCTAGATCACCCTGCATTAAAGTCCCTGGCCACTAGGCACGCCGCTTCTGTGTGAGCATTTTCTTGTTTGCTTATGGCCGTATAGAGTTGATTGAGTGTGGTCTTAGTGCCAGCATCAGTTTGTGGTGGTAAATAGACTGCTACAAATAATTTTGATGTGAAGTCTCTTGGTACATAGTGTGGTCTACAGCTTATCATGAGCTATTATACCTCAGGTGTGAAATACCATGAGTCTTGTTTAATATTAGACATCGCGCACCAGCAGTTATTGACAAATGAA
This sequence comes from Oncorhynchus tshawytscha, assembly GCF_018296145.1. NCBI lineage: Eukaryota > Metazoa > Chordata > Actinopteri > Salmoniformes > Salmonidae > Oncorhynchus > Oncorhynchus tshawytscha. The sequence continues at coordinate 6,009,909 of NC_056459.1, forward strand.
TCACACCCCGCCCCTCGTCTTACCAGATGTCGCTGCTCTGTCCTGCCGAAAAACTGAAGTTAGTCAGCTCTATATTATTCGTGACATCGTTCAGCCAAGTCTCAAAGTAACATAAGATATTTGTTTTTTTATGTCCCATTGGTAGAATAGTCTTAATTGTAGATCGTCCAGTTTATTTCCACAATCCGAGACAGGATTGTCGAGGCACAGATCTGGGGAAGGGTACCAAAACATTTCTGCATCATTGAATGTCCCCAAGAACACAGTGGCCTTCTTAATTGAAAGAAGTTTGGAACCACTAAGACTCTTCCTAGAGCTGGCTGCCTGGCCAAACTGAGTAATCGGAGGAGAAAGGCCTTGATCAGGGAGATGGCCAAGAACCTGATGGTCACTCTGACAGAGCTCAAGAGTTCCTCTGTGGAGATGGGACAACCATTACTATAGCACTCCACCAATCAGGCCTTCATGGTAGATTGGCCAGACGGAAGCCACTCAGCCTGCTTGGAGTTTGCCTAAAGACTCTCAGACCAAGACAACGCAGGAGTGGCTTCGGGACAAGCCCGATCGAACATGTCTGGAGGGAGGACAATAGCTGTGCAGCAACACTCCTCATCCAGTGTGACAAAGCTTGAGAGGATCTGCAGCGAAGAATGGGAGAAACTCCCCAAATACAGATGTGCAAAGCTTGTAGCGTCATACCCAAGAAGACTCGAGGCTGTAATTGCTGCCAAAGGTGCTTCCACAAAAAAACTGAGTAAAGTGTCTGAATACTTATGTAAATGTGATATTTCAGGCTTTTAAAAATAATTAACTTGTTTTTGCTTTGTCATTACGGGGATTGTGTGTAGATACATTTGTAGAATAACACTGTAATGTAACAAAATGTGGAAGGTCAAGAGGTCTGAATACTTTCTGAAGGTGCTTTATACCTATTGAGTCTTTAAGAATATTACTTATCTCATGTGCTTAGTTTAACTGTCATACCCTATCAGAACCCAAAATCTCTGAATAACCTCAAAACATAGTTTTAGCCATTTTATATAGGTGGTTGTGATGGTGGGGGGGATCGATACCATTATTTATTTATATATATATATATATATCAGTATTATTTTGGATATTGTATCGATACTTTGACTCCAAGTGTCGATTTGCAAAAATATATTTATATTTGTATTTTGTTTTGCTGAGTAACGTTTGCTAGCGCTAGTCGGCTGTAGTTGCGTTTAAACGCCTGTATTTTTCCCCATGTGGCTTTTTCTCTATCTACTTTTTAAATTGTTAGCCAACATGTTTTCAACCCTTTCCGTGACTGATTAAAACTCATTTTCTCATATGCCCAGTATCAAATCACAATACATATATTTTCGGCACAAACAGTAAGTATTGTGAGGTCCCTGGCAATTCCCCGTCCTAATAGGTGGTCAGTCCTTGCATCCGTTGCATTACGTTAAGCCCAATCCCTCAATCTTTTACCTAAACTGTGATGGGGTTTCCGTTTTATTGTTTGAACAGCAGATTGTTCCTTTAAGGATATAATCCTCCCCCCTGTAAAGGTCTGCCAAGTATCAGGACTTGATAAAGGAGGCAACCCCACCCCCTGACCCACCCAAGGAGCCCCAACAGCCCTCAGACTCCCTGGACCCACACTCGACCCAGCTACCGGCCACCACCTCCACACACCAGGAGAACCAGAGCAGGGCAGGTGAGACCTCTTCAACCCCGGATTCCGACGACGATGAATCCCCACTACCTGAACTGGCTGCCATTATGCAGGGGGCCAATATTTTTTTAAGTTTGGATAGTGCTGAAATGACATCACCAGAATTTATGGAGGCTGAACCACTAGAGCAGAACCAGGCAGAGGCCTCTGTCTCCCAAGCCCAAGAGATGGAGGCGAAAGCAGGGGATGTGGATGTAACTCAGCCCCTACCTGCTCCGGCCAGTGTGGAGCCCAAAGCTCCACCAGTCCCCAAACTCAAGAAGGACAGGCTTGCCAGACTGAGGGAGTTGGGGGTAGAGCCTCCGCCGGTCTCCAAACTGTGTGCTGACGATGGGTCCTTCGATCTGGAGCCCCCTCAGGTTAACCCAGGTGAGAGCACAACAAATAATATTCACCTCTGCAATGTCAACTCTAAACCACAATATTTCCCATATGGTGGGTTGGGGTCTAAACCTTGTGTTTAGATACATGCTGTTGTCAATTGTATGTGCTGGACAAAAGGATCTTGGTGGGACAACTTAAGCCACTGCTTTAGCACACTTTATTGTGGCAAAATAGGGTGAGCTTGAATGAATTGAGGTGAGAAGTAACCCAGTCAAGTCGGTTATGTATCTGTAGTTAAACTTTTTGTTTCCCCCTTAGGCGTGGAGGCGCTGAAGGAGCGGTACCTACGCCACGTCCAGCCCGTGGCCCGGCCCAGAGGGGAACGCACTGTGCAGCTCAGCGTCATCCGTAAAGACTGCAGCGAGGAGCTCCACCAAGACTTTGTAACCACCACCATCAAGGAAGGGGAGGAGGAGGCTGCACACACCGCGCCTGGTATGGACATGGTACCGTTCATCACACCATCTCTCACACACCGTCTCTCTAAACCTCCACACACTCTAAAGAGGTAACTGCACTGCATCCCATATGATTCATAGTTAGCCAGGTTCCTGAAATATTTCCAACAGTCTTCGCTTCTGTCCTCTAGCTACATGAGTCTTTCCTAACCAGTCCTGTGTTCCCTCTGTCCTCAGGTGAGAAGCTGACCAACCTGAAGACCCGTTTGCAGCAAGCCATGGCCGTAAAGAGACAGGAGGATAGAGAACGGAAGGCTGCCCTCTATCGCCTAGACAACGAGGACTGTGGCGAGGAGGAGGAAGAGGAAATTACGGATTCCGAGGGGGAAGAGGTAAGAGTGGATCGTCCGCGTTGACGTTCCACAGCCAGTGTGCTTTCCGTAGACTTCTCAAGGTGGTGCTCGAAGATGGGAATCGAAACATTCAAGACCAAAACCTTTAAATGTTTCACTTAGCGAGGGTTAATGGACCAGGAGAGGGGAGCCGGGCATGTCCAATGACTTGTAAAGGAAACATGAAGTAGGTGTGGTTAAGAGTTTGTCAAAACCTGTTTTTGTCACTCCATAGGGTGTAGATGAGCTACTGGGGGGTGGCGAGGAAGAGGATCAGGATGAAGATGAGGGCAGTGTGGCCCAGAGGAGTGTAAGGAGCCCCTCCCCGTCAAGGTTAAAGTGTCCCTCTCCCCCACCAGATCTGCCCAACACAGAAGGAACCCTCATGCTGTTTGCCAACAGCTCCTGCTCGCGCACCGGGTACGTGTGTGTGGTGCTGATATCCGGGAGTCTCAGTCATGTACAGGAGCTGACAGTACGTGGCCTTCAGATTGCAGGCCTGCATAAGACAAAGGCAACGTAGCTAGCGAGGTACTGCTCTGTTTCAGTGGTCATGGGGAGCTTTGCTGTGCAGAGAGCAAGGTACCACATATCTGAATCCTTCTCAAACGTGATTGGTGGATTCAAATAATGTAAATGTGTGTACGCCAGTGTTAATTCCGTCAGCAAAAATGTGACAAATTTTCGTGAAACACCTATTTTTCTGTGGCAATTGACTAGATTATTTATTTATTTTCACAAAAACGAGATGAAATTATCTCTGTGACAAATCTGCGTAGTAAATGGACTGGATAAGAGTCTTTTAGAGTTTGAGAGCTTTTCAGTGATGAACATAATATTAGCTGCACAGATGCGCAGTTCTGTTCAGCAATGGGAAGGACGTGCCACACCTGGCACAAACAGCGTACATCAGCTGGTTAGCTGCAGGGCTCCAAGCGATGCGCATGGGCACACAGGCTCCAGCTCCACCTCTGATTATACACATCGTGCAGCCAACTTTCTTCTAGTTATCTACCCTCTGGTTAAGAAACACAAGCTGCTTTATGAAATTATTAACAATTTGCAGCGTTAAGTTTAACAGTAAAACAACATTCTAGCTATGCTTTTCTCTCCGAGGAGTGTCTGGGTTCATATTATCATGAAGGTCCTGGAATTTCAAAATGGTATTTTCCAGGCCTGGGGGGGATAGAATAGAAAAAGATACAATCCAAAACGTTTTAGAGAAGTCGTGGAAATGTAATTACTTTTCTGTTAATGTAATTTATTAAGGCACAGTTTTTTAAAAATATTTTATCAGTCAAATAAAAATCAACGTATCATCCCCGATCGGACGGCTCAATGTCTGCGGGTTTTCGCTCCTCCCTTGTACTTGATTGATGAAATGATGTCACAAGTTAGAAAGGAACTCTCCTCACCTGGTAGTCTAGGACTCCATTGAAAAGAAAAACCTGCAGACACTTAGGCCCTCCATGGAATGAGTTTGACACCCCTACTTTAGGGGCTGTCTGTCTGTGCATCACCTGTATGTGTGCACGACGAGCGTGTCGTTCAAGGAGAGGGTCAGAGGCCTAGCCTATAATACGATAGGGAACAGGCTAATAACTCGATAGCCAGTTCAAAACATATATTGTACTCTCTAGTTAACTGTTTAGCTATTATTAGTATGTGTTCATGTTTTCGTCACGTCCCCCCCCCTCATAAAAAAACAGTCACACACTTGCGAATAAGGCCATACAAAGTTGATTTAACATCTGGACTGATTCATATGATTAATTTAAACAATTCTTTTGGATGAAATTAACTACTTACTTCTGAATTATATTAGTTGGAATAACATTACCAATAGCCTATATGCAAGCATTTGGTGGCACAGAAAAAGGTATAGCAAACAATTTATTGATTACACTGACTGAGTAAATAACTTTTAGTTGATGTGGACCCAGTGACTCCGACTTCAGCACTGAGACTCGAACTTCAGCAATAGGGACTTGTGACTCGATTCGGAGTCGAGGTTTTGTTTCACTTGGCGAAACGATGTGTGGCTGTTAAACGTTAATAAAACTGCTAATGAAGCGACCGAGTGCTGCTCTTTCGCTGTCTGCGCCTGATAATTATTACACGGCCAGATAAATATGATGTATTCTTATGTGTGTCATATGTCTGCTGTTGGCAGAGAGTAGGATGTTATGCAGAAAAATATTTTGGTAGGACAGGGCTGTGTGTGTTTACGCACATGGAATTCTGATTAATGTTTACTGTAGGTTAACGAAGCAATACTAGACTAACTACAATCATTATTACAATTACAAATGTGAATAAGACTTATAATGTAGTCAAAATGACTGACGAGACTACATGTAGAAAAATAATTCAGAAAATGAACACTGGTGTAAATGTATGTGCTCAGTGAGTTCGTATCGGTGTTGTTGACATTTTAGTCTATCACAGAGATGGTGTAAAGAGGACAGAGCCTGGTGGTCAAGACAGTTACACAAAGATGGGTGAGCAGAGACCGAACATCTTTAAAGTCAATTGTCAACAACTGTGCTACTTCAGAAAATACTCTCATCCTTGATGGAATCTGTTATCTTTTTTTCCAGTGTAAACAACTTTTTTTAAACGACCATAGTTCAATTTTAATTGACATTCTATGTCTCTTTCCCGCTACAGAGGAGGAAGATTCTCTGTCCCTGGCCAAGGACAACAGTCACAACAGTAGTTTTGAGCTGCAGGGCTCCATGCTGCCGTCCTACCAGCCTGTCAACCGCAGCACCACAGGAGGCAGGGGTCTGTCAGCCAGCACCTTCCGCTCCCCCTCACCCTGCTTCTTTCGACCCAGCTTCCTGGGATCTGCCTCCAAGGTAAGACACTGACAGTTTAGAAGGGTTGATGACATGTATGACTAGGACCCGGTGTTTTCCGTACCACTGTATGACAGTATAAAAGTGTCAGGAGAGAGCCAGTCATAACCAAACAGACCCCAGTATGTGTGTCTCCCGGTAATGCATGCGTTACGTGACAGTTTAAGCAGGGGCAATGGAGCTATTTTTGACAGTGGTTGCGGGACCTCCTGTGGGTGTGCAATATTTATTTATTTATTTATTTATTTATTTATTTACTCTTTTTTTAAATTATGAGCATAATAATATTTGTTGTGTCATTTGGCTGTAGAATTGTATTACCCTTTTAATGTGGCATGAACACAACCAGGAGTGCTGATGAACCATGTTTTTATGTGAGTAAAGTCATACGCATAGAGTTTGTAAGGTCATGAAAATCCTGGAGAAGTCATGGAATTTTTAAATGCCGTTTTCCAGGCCTGGAAAAGTTTTGGATAATGATCAAATCCAAAAGGTTTTGTAGAATGAATTTAATTTCTGTTAATGTAGATTTTTTTTTTTGGCACAGTTTAAATATTTTGTCAATTAAATAAAAATCTACATATCAGCCAGGATAAGCATGACACTTAAGCGCGTCTGTTTGCGGCTGTCACCTGCACGTGTGCAAGACAATTGGGACGTTGCTCAAGGAGAGAGCGACAGTCGGACATTGCTACAGCAGCAGGTAGGCCTAGCCTATAAAATATGATGGAGGACAGATTAATAACTAGGTAGCCAATTCAAGAATATCTTGTACCCTCTAGTTAGCTGCTTAGCTATTTTTCGCATGTGTTAATGTCATGAGTCATGTCCCCATAAACTTTCCACCAACACTTGTGATTAAGGTCGCACAAAGTTGATTAGCTTTTTTTGGAACAATTAGCTTTTTTCATAATTTAAACAATTAATTTTTTACAAAACTAGCGGTTCACTTCGCCATTGTATTAGTTGTGAATCGAATCATGTAGTAATTTGTGAATCACAAACAGTTTATTTTAGGAAAACATATTTGATGTAGCCTTTTGAAATATGTGGCTTCAACTGGTTTTGTAGATACTTTGTAACTCAATAGATGCTAGTCAGCCTGCAAAGTAAACACTTCTGAGGTAACTAAGATAAATATGACTAAACTCAAAGGTACATTTCCTGAGAAAATTGTGTGCTTGCTTCAGCAGAATAAAAACATTTCTAGCCTACCAGAGCCATTTGATCTTTGATATATATTGAATGAGCAAATTATTTCAACAGGCATTAAATGTGTTTGGTTGCAATGTTATACATCAAGGTTGGTCTACCATCCTCCAGGAGAGCTAATGTTTGTGCATGCTTTTATTCCAGTCCCTCTAACAAACCACGTAAGAAATTAGCTGCTCAACTGGACCTTGATGAACTCTGTTTTGAGCAGGGCTTGATCAAAAGCCTGCACACCCAGTAGCTCTCCAGACTAAGGGTTGACCACATCTGTTTTAAACTCTTGCCTAACAGGTATTCTACTTTGGGTGGGTTAAGTGCCTTGCACAACGACAGGAGTTGGTACTTGGGATCAGAAAGCAGCATCCCAGTGTCCATACCACAATACATATACTTTTATGTACGTATAAAAAGTAAGTGTCAATTGTTGTGGTCATGCCACCAACCGTTGGTCATGGAAATTTGGTTAAAAGGCATGAAAAAGTAATTCAATTCCATTTGTCAAAAAATGTGTACTGACCCTGTGTACTGCAGCGCCAGCTGTGCCACCAGAGACTCTGGGTTCGCGCCCAGGCTCTGCCGCAACCGGGAGGTCCGTGGGGCGATGCACAATTGGCCTAGTGTCGTCCGGGTTAGGGAGGGCTTGGCCGGTAGGGATATCCTTGACTCATCGCGCACCAGCGACTCCTGTGGCGGGCCGGCCGCAGTGCATGCTAACCAAGGTTGCCAGGTGCACGGTGTTTCCTCTGACACATTGGTGCGGCTGGCTTCCGGGTTGGATGCGCGCTGTGTTAAGAAGCAGTGCGGCTTGGTTGGGTTGTGTATCGGAGGACGCATGACTTTCAACCTATCGTCTCTCCCGAGCCCGTACGGGAGTTGTAGTGATGAGACAAGATAGTAGCTACTAACAATTGAATACCACGAAATTGGGGAGAAAAGAAGGTGAAATTCTATTAAAAAAAATAACCTTCACATAATCACTAGTTAACTACACATGGTTGATATTACTAGTTTATCTAGCGTGTCCTGCGTTGCCTATAATCAATGCGGTGCCTGTTAATTTCTCATCGAATCACAGCCTACTTTGCCAAACGGGTGATAATTTAGCACTGTCGTTGCACCAAACCTAACCATAAATATCAATGCCTTTCTTTAAAATCAATACACAAGTATATATTTTTAAACCTGTATATTTAGTTAATGTTTCCTGCGAACATGAATTTCTTATACTTAGGGAAATTGTGTCACTTCTCTTGCGTTCCGTGCAAGCAGTCGGTATATGCAGCAGTTTGGGCCGCCTGGCTCGTTGCGAACTGTGTGAAGTCCATTTATTCCTAACAAAGACGAATTAATTTGCCAAAATTGTACATAATTATGACATAACATTGAAGGTTGTACAATGTAACAGCAATATTTAGACTTAGGGATGCCACCCGTTAGATAAAATACGGAACGGTTACGTATTTCACTGAAAGAATAAATGTTTTGTTTTCTAAATGAATATTAATGACCAAAGGCTCGTATTTCTGTGTGTTATTATGTTATAATTAAGTCTATGATTTGATAGAGCAGTCTGACTGAGCGACGGTAGGCAGCAGCAGGCTCATACGCATTCATTGAAACAGCACTTTCTTGCGTTATGCCAGCAGCTCTTCGCAATGCTTCAAGCATTGAGCTGTTTATGACTTCAAGCCTATCAACTCCCGAGATTATGCTGGTGTAACCGATGTGAAATGGCTAGCTAGTTAGCGAGGAGAGGGACGGAAGCTTTACTGTTACACTGGCAATACTATTGCCCTTTTGCATTCTTCTCCCACACTTTGTTTTTGCATTATTTAAACCAAATTGAACATGCTTCATTATTTATTTGAGGCTAAATTGATTTTATTGATGTATTGTATGAAGTTAAAATAAGTGTTCATTCAGTATTGTAATTGTCATTATTACAAATAAAATTAAAAATGTAAAATCTCCGACTTAATCGGTATCGGCCTTTTTTGGGTCCTCCAATAATCGGTATCGGTGTTGAAAAGTCATAATCGCTTGACCTTTAGTGGAAACGCCTTTATGCGCCAATATTAATACAATAACCATATCAATGTAAACTTGGGAATCACACGATGATATGGCGTGTGGTCCTCACACAACAACTCAGGAAACTATGCAGTTTATTAAGCTACAGATTAAATGTTATGAAGAACTTGGCAGGGTGGGGGAAATGCACTATGAGCTTGATACTGCTTTCCAATAAATATCGAGGGTCTTATTCTGGTGAAATGATCGTTGCTTGACTGCTGTTTTGACCAATCGAAATCATTATCCATTATAGGCTAATCTCATCATGTAGACAAGCCTACCTGCACGGTATCTGCGAGAGGATGGCTAGAGCACACGTGCCAAGACCAGAGTAAACACATCTAGCTTTTTAACGCAACAGGTTTTTTTTTGACAACTATCAGTCGAGTTGAAAATGCGCAGGAAACACATTGAACTATAGATTTTTATTCGGTACATGAGTACTTAAAGCTGCTATATGTCACTTTTTGGGGGGGGTGACCTGATCAAATTCACATGGATTTGAGTGACAGATATGTAATTCTCATTGAAAGCAAGTCTAAGTGGTAGATCTGTCCTATGTTTCCCATTCTCAGGTTTAGTTTTTGTATCTTATGTACAGTTGAAAATATAATAATTTTTGTTATTAGGAAGATATTTCACAGTGGTTTAGATGGTACAGTGATTCTCTACACTATACTTGCTTGTTTTGTCTCACAAACTGAAATTAGGCAAACTATTTTGAATTTTAGCAACCAGGAAATGGCAGAGCCATTTCTGCATATAGCACCTTTAAGCAAAAAAAAAAATGTTTGTGTGCGCTACATGACCCCACAGGTTTTTATCTGCAACAAGTCCATTTGGTTGAAACACCGCTGGTGAGAAAATTAGCATTTTCTTTATATTATACAAATTGTAGAATATTTGCATTGAAAATCTGTCACCAATTGGAATCAAATGTTAGCTACTGCCAAACAAGCCACTTCAAAAAGTAGCCTACCTGCGCACTTTTGATCCACTCTACAATGATTCCAGCATCTAACAGTTGGGTGTTTAAATAGCCGTCGCCGCCATTTGATGAGTGGAAAGCGACGGCTATTAAAACACCCAACTGTAATGTAGGGCTGGGCTGTATAACGTATTTTACAATATACTGGTATTGATGCATGGACTGGGTTGGGTTTTTACTTTACCTTTTATAACGGTATTTGAATGTTTGGTTTGTTGAATGTGATATGCTGTGTGTGATGTCAATTTTTATAGTTTACTTGGCTACTTGAGTCATCACTTGCTCCACTCCGCTTTCCACACAGACCTAGCCCTGCCCCATCACGCAAGGAGCTCGTTTGTTGGTCTTCGACCACGAGACACTTGCGTTCAGTCTGCATGGTCAATGCAGCACATGTCATGACATTGATGCTGTTTCCAGTTTGCTGCTTAATATAAATCCACTAGCGTTCTATAATTACATTATTAGTTTGTTTCTGACGTCTACAAACTAGTTTGTCTTTCCTTAGTAAGTTGGGTGCAAAACGTGTTAGGCGCTAATGCTAATTGTTAGTTAGCTGGATGAGTCAGAGCAAACGTGAATAGCTGTACAGCCTGATAATACCAGTGACGGTGTAGACTTAAATCGGCATGTTTGTGCAACTGTCTTTTTAAATCATAGAGGAATACACGGCGCATGAATGTTAGCTACTAAGAGAACATTCAATGTAGCCTTGGAATCCCTTATCAACACTTAAGGTAGGAACCAATCACAATAATTCTTCCCTGGCATTTACATTCGTTGTCATGTCAAGCAACACTATTCAAAGTGGACGTGTAGGGACCGGAGCGAAAATGCAATATTCTAAAGCAGCAGGTTTTTTTTGCCCCCTGCAAAATTTTCAAATGATATCATTAGTTTCAAGGAAGTGAAAATCCATCATGAATCCATCATGAATCTAAGATTTCAGTTCGTCTTGGATGCATATTTTATGTGGTTGAAATAGCCTATTGTCAGCTGACAGACTGCACGTTTGCACAGTCCCTAACCATGCATACACATTCTCTCAAGATGCTGAAATGAATCAATCAGATTTTTCCACTCCTATTCCCAGAGACAAAATGAACATATGGTGTATCATTTTACTGCAAGAAATACTATTGTTAGGCTACCTGTGAGTTATAGACCAACAGTCATTGTCCGTATTTCAGTTTCTACATTAAGCTAAAACTTCTGTGTCAAAACATAAATTTTTGGTTCAGACTTCCGCATCCTACTTCCGCAGGTCTCTGAATTCAAGTTGCACAGACATGCTTATCTCCAGTTAGAGTTAAACCCTTGATGAAGCGGAAGAAAGGATGACTCCTTTGCTGAGATTCATCCCCGGCGTCTCATCCCTCTCTTCTCCGTCCCACAGAGTTCAGGCAAACTCTCCGAGCCCTCCCTCTCGCTGCCCGTGGAGGACTCCCAGGACCTGTACACTCCCCACTCCCCCGGCAAGTCTTCTGGACCCCTGGGGGCCCCGTCTCAGGGATGCTTCTCTGTGGAGGACGACTCCCAGCTCCTGGATGCCGACGGCTTCCTCAATGTGGGGCCCCGCACCGGCCCCCCGCGCTCCCACAAGAGACAGCTCCTACTCGACAGCCTGGATGAGAACGCTATGGATGCTAACATGGGGGAGCTGTTAGGAATGTGCTCTGGGGGGTTCGGGACGGCCAGACAGGGCAGCGTGGGGGGTCTTGGGGCCTCACAGGAATTGTTAGGGCTGTGTTCGGGAGTGTTCCCTACCACACAGAAGGGGGGAGTGAAAGAGAGGAAGCGAGAGGGAGTGCTAGGGGCAACGCAAGAGGATGAGCTGCTGGGGCTCTGTTCGGGAGTGTTCGCTAGCGCACAGGCTGAAAGGGAGAAGGAAGGAGCGGAAGGGAGGAAGAGGGAGGAGGAGAAGATGGAGTTGGAAATGGACCGAGACAATGACATGGATCAGCTGCTCGGCCTCTGCTCTGGGAAGTTTACTACTCAAGGTAAGAGTGTTTGTCTGTGTGATGGGGTATATAAGGGGGCAGTATACAGGTGTGATGTTTTGGTTCCATTTCTTAATCTTTCTCTCCATATAGGTGTCTCCCCCTTGCGATCCAACTCAAGCCCCACCCCACACTCTTCAACCGCTGAAGACGGGTAAAAAGCGCAAGCCTAACATCTGATAAATAATTTCCCCTCTGCGTGTCAGTTTATTCAATTCCATAACAGAGTACCACCTTACACTTCTACTAACCAACTATGATATTCTCAGGCTGTAGATTCAAATATTGATCCCTGTAAAGGCTAAATGCAATTTATGTGGTGTTTCAGTAGTAAGAAGCGGGTGGAGGAGGAGGAAGAGGATTGCGAGTTTCGGCTTCTGTCAGACGAGAGCCAGAGTGAGCAAGTAAGACACTTGAGCGTGTGCGTTCGCTTGCATCAACGATGTATAGCCTGAACAGGTGAACTAACTCCTTCCTTCCAGCAGGACGATGAGGAGGATGGAGAGAACGAGGTAGAAGAGGAGAGAGAGGCTGTGTTTGCACCCCATCAAGGAAAGAAGAAAATGTAAGTAGAGGCAGAACTTCCTGAATCATCAAATCAAATTTATATAGCCCTTTGTACATCAGCTGATATCTAAGTGCTGTACAGAAACCCAACCTAAAACCCCAAATGGCGAACTGCATTGGGGTCACCCCATTTTGATTAGATTTTTTTTAATGATTTTTTTTTTATTTTAGAACAGAACACTTTCTTTGTTTTTGATTTTTTTAATGATTTCTTTTTTAACAGAAATTGAGAGTAAAGATGGGGCAATATATACAAACTGACAAATTGTATTTTATTAAATGTATTGGTTTCTTTTCATTTTGATAAGAGATGAAAATATGAGTATTTGTTGATGTAAAAGTTGGAAAAAAAATTTAAGTGGCTATTTGATTCGGGGTGGGTGTTGCGAGAAATTCTGCCAACTGAAAAAGTTTCAGTACTGTCTTTGTCTATAGTTTTTAGGTCTTTGAGTAGGTGCCCATACCTTATAAGGTATGCACACTCGTCACTATTAACCGTTTTGATTTCAAAATGGGGCATCCAGGTGAGTCGTGTAGATCTCAAGGGAAAAAGGTTTCGGTTCGGGAGGTATGTTTCTAATATCGAAATGATTGACTGATCCCAGAATGCATCCCTCGGCGTCCTACAATGAGAATATCAGAGTTCAGAGCTCATATCAGAATGACTGCTCCATCCAATATCACGTGTGAACTTTGATCAGCTAGCCCGCATCCCCTAACCAGCCATTGGCTTTAGGCATAAGTTAGCCTACTGTCCGTCCACTCTCCATCAGTTTAAAATGTCATTTCCAGGAGGATAGTTTAAGCCCACTTTGGATTCATGTCCGGTTGTGTGTGTGTGTTCCCCTCCAGGCGCATAACAGAGTTTGTGGACTCTGAGGCTGAGCTCTCGGGTAGTGACGTGGGCAGTGAGGATGAGGATGATGGTGAGAATGAATATGAGGAAGAGGAGCTGCTGGACGAACTGCCTTCTGATGAAGAGCTGCAGGACCAGGTCAACAAGATCCACATGTAAGTGCAGACAGAACATTCTAAATACCTCAACAAAACCATCAGAATAACTTCTGTAGTCATTTACTATTACTGCTATTTGGTTAAGAAAAGCAATGCACAATGTGCGTTACCTTTAGGTAGTGTTTAGTAGAGGGGTTTCATTTATTTTATTTTTGGGGGGGCAGGCAATCATAGGATATCTGTGTGAAATGTTTACCCTAAAGCTTGCTTGAATCCGCTCGTCTACAGGAAACAGGTCCTTGACGACGACAAGCGGAGACTGAGGCTGTACCAGGAGCGTTACCTCGCCGACGGGGACCTGCACTCAGACGGCCCGGGCCGAGCTCGCCGCTTCCGCTGGAAGAACATCGGTGAGTGTGTGTGTGTGCCAATAGGTGTTCTTCTAAGACTGATTACAATACTTTTCTATCCCACAAGCTTTAATCAACGGTCGGGGATAGCCCAGTGCAGACTTAGTCAACAAAGTCAGTTGGATGCAGTTCATCATTATTATTACAAGCGATAGGTTCCGTACTCTTAACTGCATTCTGTCAGAAATTAATCAAATGTATTTAATCTGATGAGAAAGTAGGCTGGATCTCTTTTAAAGTCTTGTAGATCGATGCATTGCACTGCTTTTTTAAGAACATTTTATATAGCCCTCCTGCATAAATTTCCTCAGTACCTTACTTCATTGTTAACTTATAGACAGACGTATGAGACACTAAACCCGGTCTCAGAGATGGCTATCTCTGGAGATCCATTCGAGATCTGCTTTTAGTTTTTATTTCTCCTCCTTCCGTGTTGGAAGGATATGATCTCAATACACTTCGTAATTGGTGCCTCTAGGGCATTTCAGACTGCTGTTTAGGGTATCTTTTTACTGAAAAATGTGTTTTTATGATTTGTGTATATAATGTGTATTTTCATATTGCACTAAACACTGCTCATCTGGAAAAGAGACCTTGGTAACAACATTGACTCTGGCAAATAAAGGTTAAATACCTTATTTTTTTAGATTGTGTGTGGTGCTTTTCTTCCATAGATGATGGCTTTGACATGGATGGCATGGGGGTGGAGGAAGAGGAGGAGGAGGAAGAGCTGGACCAGGCAGAGCTGCAGAGGAGGAAAGAGAGGCTGGAAAGGGAGCACTGGCTACGAGAACAGGTTTGTATAGCATATGGGAGTGTATCGAACACTTGGTGTGTGTCATTCTACTCTGTCAGGGGAAACGGGTGTATTCACTAGGAACCAAACGAGGAGGGACCTAGCTGAATTTGTCCAATAGAAACTCTCGTATTCGTTGCAAAACTTTTTCAGTTTGCTAAGGTTTGTACTGATGATTACACTCCTGGTCTGTCTTCTATGTAGTGTGTGTTTATGTGTGGTGTATCATGTATCCAACTCCCCTCTGTCCGTCTAGGCCGACGCTAAGGCCAAGAAAGAGGAGGACGAGGAAGAGGGGGACCAAATTGGAGAGGAGGACAGCCAGTTCATGAAGCTCGCCAAGAAACTGACTGCCAAGAAACTACAGAAGAAAGGTGAGCTGATATGGAATGAGAGATATAAGGAATGACTGCAAATTTCTCATTTTTGAAGTGTTCCTCTTTTTAACCCTTCTCCATCACAATCCCTCCATCTCTTGTTTTCCAGAGCTGCCTCTTGCACCCCAGGTGGAGAGAACCCCAGTTCAGAACCCCTTCCAGAGACCCTCTCAACCCACCATGGTCACTACCTTCCCCATACTAGTAATCACCCTCTCTAGTGTGACACTTGTGATTTTCACTGTTGTGTAATCTGCTCCTCCTAAGAATCTTTACTAAATGACTAGATGACTCTGACCGTTTGACCTCTCTTCAACCTTTGAACCCCGACCTTAGGTGAAGAGGGGCTCGTTGCTCAGCCAGCCCCCCTCCGTGCTGCAGAAGCTGGCCTGCATCTCTGAGGGGAACCCTCTAGCCCCCCGCAACACCCGAGGGTTCGTCTTCCAAAGCCTGTCGCCAGAGAAAGAGACCTCTGCTGCGGAGGCCCCTAAAAAACAGGCAGGTCCAACCATAGAGATAGAATGGTGTTTTATATGTAATCCTGTGTGCCCAACACACATAGGAGGATGAGGGTGCTTGTTGGTCAGTGTTGTAAACAAATGATCATTTATCTTTTAGAAAGCCTCCCTATCCACTCCCATCCATTCCACATTTTTAAGAACACATGGTTTCTTCTGTAGAACTTGTGCCAGTTTAGTCATTGCTGTGCTCGTTTTGCTAGTTGTCATGTTGGAGCCTGTAGTGTTGTACTGATATTAGACCATAGGGTGGCGACAAAGGCCATAGCTGTCGATGTTTCACTGCTCGCTCTTATCCGTACTTACTCAGCTTTAAGCTGAATGTGTACAACGTTACATAATTCAAACTAGATCTGTATGGAATATGTATTTCTATATGATTGTATACAGTGAGTGTCCATGAGACTGACCAGGTGAGTCCAGGTGAAGGCTATGATCCCTTATTTGTTAAATCTACTTCAGTCACAAGTAAAAAATAAACATTTAAAAAACAATTGAGACATGGATTGTGTATGTGTGCCATTCAGAGGGTGACTGGGCAAGACAAAAGATTTAAGTGCCGTTGGACAGGGTATGGTAGTATAGGTGCCAGGTGCACCGGTTTGAGTGTGTCAAGAACTGCACCGCTGCTGGGTTTTTCTTGCTCAACAGTTTGTCTATACCAAGAATGGTCCACCATCCAAAGGACATCCTGCCAACTTGACACAACTGTGAAAAGCATTGGAGTCAACATGGGCCAGCATCACTGTGGAACACTTTCAACACCTTGTAAAGTCCATACCCTGATGCATTGAGGCTGTTCTGAGTGAAACTTAATATTAGGAATTGTGTTCCTAATGTTTTGTACATTCTATGTATATCATCTCTGAACCGATCAGGGAAGCAGCATGAAACATGAAATTCCAATTTGTCTCAGGACATTGTCTTTTTTTAAATTGGCTCTAATTTTTATTAGTCATAATGACATTTAATGATAATTACAGTAAAATGTGACAGATCCTGCTAACCGTGTTAAGACTCTGTTGGGGAGTTCTGTTTTAAACTGAGGCCTAATTGATCTTTAAATAGCTGTAGTACTTCTCAGAGCCGTACAGTAGATCTACAGACCTCAACAAACACAGCTGGGCGTGTAGAATTGTAATGGGACTCCATGCCGAGACCAAAATAATTACATTCTAATAAGAAATGAAGAGTCCCTAAATGGAAATGTTATCGTAATGGGACATTTGCTGCTAACGTGGTGGAGAGTTTGTTGACAAGCTTGGTGCATCTCTGCTCGGTTCTGGTCTATTATTTTAGCAGCAGGAGTAATTTCTCATATTTCACTCCGAATATCTTTATTTTGCAGATGAAGAAGCGGGGACAAATAGAGGTTTTGGCTCCGACTGCTAAGCGGCCATGTCGGGGAAAAGAGACACCCGCAGCGAAAGGACCCCAAAGAAGTATCTTCTGTTACCTGGAGAACTGAGGTGCCCAACACTGTGCCTGTTGTGCCAATCACACTCCTAACACCCGGAGTGTGTGCTACCACAACATTCACACTTTCTCCCAGGGTCACATTGGCTCTTTTGGACAGCACTTGACTGACTTTGTCCTGAATTATTATTATTTTTATATCATGTAAATAGAATGGGTTAGATGTTTTATTTTATTTTTTGGGGGGGGGGGGTAATGTGTTTTAAGTTTGTGAAATTAAATCATATTTTAACACATGCCATAGTTTCTTTGTTTTTTTCCCCTCTTTTACTCAGACAGGCAGGTTTCTTGTAGGTGAATAGAAGTACAATGCCTTCAGAACGTTTTCATACCTCTTGACTTATTCCACATTTTGTTTTTAGTCTGAAATGACGGGGGGGAATCTCACCCATCTACACCCACTACACCATAATGACAAGGTGAAAACAGTGTTTGCTAATTTATTAGAAAATGAAATGCGGTTCTCATTTACATATGTTTTCACACCCCTGAGTCAATACATGTTAGAATCACTGTGGCAGCAATTATACTGTAACTGTCTTTCTGGGTAAGTTTTCAAGAGCTTTCTACACCTGGATTATACAATATTTTCCAATTTTCATAATTCTTCAAGCTCTGTCAGATTGGTTGTTGATCATAACTAGGCAACTGTTTTCATGTCTTGCCCAAGATTTTCAAGCCGATTTTAAGTCAAAACTGAAGATCGGCCCATTGAACATTCACGGCCTTCATGGTAAACTATTCCAGTGTAGATTTGGCCTTGTGTTTTAGGGTATTGTCCTACTGAAAGGTGAATTCATCTCCCAGTGTCTGGTGTAAGCTGACTGAACCGGGTTTTGCACTAGGATTTTTCCTTTGCTTAGCTCTATTATTCCTGAAAAACACCCCAGCCCTTAACGATTACAAGCATAACCATAACATGATGCAGCCACCACTATGCTTGAAAATATGGACAGTGGTACTTCGTAATGTTTGGCGCAAATCCAAAACACTTGGTTTTCAGGAAAAAATGCTTGTTGTTTTGCCCAAATCTTGCTGTTTTGCATTGTTGCAATCAGGATGCATGTTTTTGTATTTTTTAAATTCCGTACAGGTTTCCTTTTCACTCTGTCATTTAAGTTAATGTTGTGGCTGAACCACAATGTTGATCCATCCTTAGTTTTCTCATCGCAGCCATTAATTGTTTTAGTCACTATTGGACTCATGTTGAAATCCTTAAACGTTATCCTTCCTCTCTGACAACTGAGTTAGGACACGTATCTTTCTAGTGACTGGGTGTATTGATACACCATCCAAAGTGTAATTAATAACGTCACCATGCTCAAACGGCTATTCAGTGTCTGTTTTTTAAAAAGTTTTTATCAATAGGTTCCCTTTTTTTGCAAGTCATTGGAAAACCACCCTGGTCTTTGTGGTTGAATCTTTTTGAAATCCACTGCCCCACTGGGGTACAGGGATGAGGTCATTCAACAACCATGTTCAACACTGCCTACACACAATAAGTCCATAGAACGTATGTGACTAAAGAATGTTTACTTCTGAATGCCAGGCTTCCGTGACAAAGGGGTTGAATACTTATTGGCTCAAGACATTCCAGCTTTTTTCATTCACAATTCTTTGCTGACATTGGGGTACAGTGGTGGAAAAGTAAAGATACCTTTTTAATACACTGAACAAAAATATAAACGCAACCATTTTGATGATTTGACTGAGTTACAATTCATATAAGGAAATCAGTCAATTGAAATAAATTTCAGGCCCTAATCTATAGATTTTTACATGACTGGGAATACAAATATGCATATGTTGGTCACAGATACCTTTTTTTAAATGTGTGTGTGTATATATTTTTTTTAAAGGGGTGTGGATCCGAACCATTAAGTGTCTGGTATGACGATGGCACCGCCCTCGTCGCATGGCACTACAGAGGGATGTGAGGACAGCCCAGTACATCACTGGGCCGAGCTCCCTGCCATCCAGAACCTATATCAGGCGGTGCGAAAAGAAGGCCCGGGGAAATCGTCCAAGACCCCCACCCACCCAAGCCATAGACTATTTTCTCTGCTGCCGCACGGGAAGAGATACCGCTGCATCAAGTGTGACACCAACGGGCTCTTGAACAGCTTCTATCCCCAAGCAACACGACTTATTAATAGCTACACGGACTGAGTTTACCTTGTATCGTTATTGACCTTTTGTTTCTATGCACACACAACCACAATCATTTGCTCACTCAAACAAAATATGCACATTTTGTGCAGGTGTGTAGTCTGTATAAATGTATGTAGTTCTGTCCTTGAGCTGTTCTTGTCTATTGATGTTCCGTATTGTCATTCTGTATTGTGTGTACCCCAGGAAGAGGAGCTGCTGCTTTTGCAACAGCTAATGGGGACCCTAATAAAATACCACTTGCACACAAGCTGCTGCTACTCTTATATCCTGTTGCCGAGTCACCTTTCCCCTACACATGTATCTTTGCACATGTAAATATGGTATTGGACCTGACTTTATAAATATTTCCTGTATATAGTATGCTCATGTTGTATTTCTTGTGCTTTTTTTCTGGTATTACATTGTTATTGATATTTGTGTTCTTGGGTTGAGTTTGCAGTTTTGCATTTTACTGTACTTGTGCATGTGAAATTAACTTGATCCACATCTGCCTCATGCAGCGTGACATCTCCTTCGCATAGAGTTTATCAATCAGGCTGTTGATTGTGGAATGTTGTCCCAATCTTCAATGGCCGTGCGAAGTTCCTGGATATTGGCAGGAACTGGAACACGCTGTGGTACACCGAGCCAGAGCACCCCAAACCGGCTCAATGGGACGTCTGGTGTGTATGCAGGCTATGGAAGAACTGGGACATTTTCAGCTTCCAGGAATTGTTTACAGATCCTTGTGACATGGGGCTGTGCTTTATAATGCTGAAACATGAGGTGATGGCGGCAGATGAATGGCACGATAACGGGCCTCAGGATCTAGTCACGGGTTCTATGCGCATTCAAATTGCTAAATATATGAAAAATAAATGATAAAATGCTATTGTGTTGTCCGTAGCTTCTGCCTGCCCATACCATAACCCCACTGTCACCATGGGGCACTCTGTTCACAACTTTGACATCATGCAACCGCTCGTCCACACAACACCATACACTCTATCTGCCCGGTACAGTTGAAACTGGGATTCATCCATGAAGAGCACACTCCTCCAGCGTGCCAGTAGCCATCGAAGGTGAGCATTTGCTCACTGAAGTTGGTTACGACGCCAAACTGCAGTCAGGTCGCAACCATGGTAAGTGCGACGAGTACTAAGATGAGCTTCCCTGAGATGATTTCTGACAGTTTGTGCAGAAATTCTTCGGTTGTGCAAACCCACAGTTTCATCAGCTGTCCGGGTGGCTGGTTGGACGTACTGCCAAATTATAACAACGTTGGAGGCGGTTTATGGTAAAGAAAAACAACATTAAATTATCTGGCGACAGCTCTGTTGCACAATCCTGCAGTCAGCATGCTAATTGCCCGATCCCTCAAAACTTGAGACATTTGTGGTGGTGTGTAACAAAACGGAACATTTTATTGTCCCCGGCACAAGGTGCACCTGTGTAATTATTATGCTGTTAAATGTATTTTTATTTTATTGAACTTTTATTTTTAACCAACGCTCTAACCACTACTCTACCCGCCGCTCCTAAGCTTCTTGATATTCCACACTTGTCAGGTGGATGGATTATCTTGGCAAAGGAGAAATGTTCACTAACAGGGATGTTAACAAATTTGTGTACGACAACAGGTATGGCAAAACATGTATTTTTACTGCTCTAATTACGTTGGTTACCAGTTTATAATAGCAATAAGGCACCTCGGGGGTTCATGGTATATGGTCAATATGCCATGGCGAAGTGCTGTGTCCAGGCACTTCGCGTTGCTTCGTGCATAACAACATATTCTAGCCATGGTATATTGGTCATGGACCACACCCCCTCGGGCCTTATTGCTTAAAAACAAAATTATGCAGTTCAAATCAAATTTGTCACATGTGCCAAACACAACAGTCTATAACTAGGGTGGCTGGAGTTGTTGACAACTTTTCAGGCCTTCCTCTGACACTGCCTGGTATAGAGGTCCTGGATGGCAGGAAGCTTGGCCCCAGTGATGTACTGGGCCATACGCACTACCCTCTGTAGCGCCTTACGGTCGGATGCCGAGCAGTTGCCATACCAGGCAGTGATGCAACCCATCAGGATGCTCTCGATGGTGCAGCTGCAGAACCTTTTGAGGATCTTAGGATCCATGCGAAATCTCCTGAGGGGGAATAGGTTTTGCGTGCCCTCTTCACGACTGTATTGATGTGCTTGGACGATGTTAGTTTGTTGGTGATGTGGACACCAAGGAACTTGAAGCTCTCAACCTGCTCCACTACACCCCTGTCGATGAGAATGGGGTGTGCTGGGTCCTCCTTTTCCTGTGGTCCACAATCATCTCCTTTGTCTTGATCATGTTGAGAGAGAGGTTGTTGTCCTGGCACCTCACGGCCAGGTCTCTGACCTCCCCCAATAGGCTGTCTCGTCGTTTTCGGTGATCAGGCCTACCACTGTAATGATGGTGTTGGAGCCGTGCCTGGCCATGCAGTCATGAGTGAACAGAGAGTACAGGAGGAGACTGAGCACGCACCCCCGAGGGGCCCCCGTGTTGAGGATCAGCGTGGCGGATGTGTTGTTGCCTTTCCTTACAACCTGGGGATTGCCCATCAGGAAGTCCAGGATCCAGTTGCAGAGGGAGGTGTTTAGTCCCAGGGTCCTTAGCTTATTGATGAGCTTTGAGAGCACACGCAGTGTGGCGTGCAATAGAGATTGCATCATATGTGGATCTGTTGGGGCTGTATGCAAATTTGAGTGGGTCTAGAGTTTCTGGGAAATGGGGTTGATGTGAGCCGTGACCAGCCTTTCAAAGCACTTCACTGCTACAGATGTGAGTGCTACGGGTCGGTAGTCATTTAGGCAGGATTCCTTAGTGTTCTTGGTCACAGGGACTATGGTGGTGTGCTTGAAATATGTTGGTATTACAGACTCAGATAGGGAGAGGTTGAAAGTATCAGTGAAGACACTTTCCAGTTGGTCAGTGCATGCTCTGAGTACATGTCCTGGTAATCCGTCTGGCCCTGCGGCCTTGTGAATGTTGACCTGTTTTAATGTCTTACTCACATCGGCTACGTAGAGCGTGATCACACAGTCATCCGGAACAGCTGATGCTCTCATGCATGTTTCAGTGTTACTTGCCTAGAAGCGAGCTTAGGCTTGTGTTACTGGGCAGCTCTCAGCTGTGTTTCCCTTTGTAGTCTATAATAGTTTTACAAGCCCTGCCACATCTGACGAGCATCAGAGCCGGTGTTGTGCGATTTGATCTTAATCCTGTATTGACGCTTAGGCAAAGCGTCAATACAGGATTGGTTGGTTCGTCTGAGGGCATAGCAGGATTTCTTATAAGCTTCCGGGTTAGAGCCCTGCTCCTTGAAAGCGGCAGCTTTATACCCTTTAGCTCAGTGCGGTTGTTCCCTGTAATCCATGGCAACTGGTTGGGGTATATACAAACGGTCACTGTGGGGACTACGTCATCGATGCACTTATTGATGAAGCCAATGACTGATGTGGTGTACTCCTCAATGCCATCGGAAGAATGCCAGAACATATTCCAGCCTGTGTTAGCAAAACAGTCCTGAAGCTTAGCATCTGACCACTTTTTTATTGACTGAGTCACTGTTGCTTCCTGTTTTAGTTTTTGCTTGTAAGCAGGAATCAAGAGGCTAGAATTCTGGTTAGATTTTCCAAATGGAGGTTGAGGAAGAGCTTTGTACACGTCTCTGTGTGTGTGGAGTAAAGGTGGCCTAGAGTTTATTTTTTTTATATATTTTTTTCCTTCAGTTGCACATTTAACATGCTGGTAGAAATGAGGTAAAACTGATTTAAGTTTCCCTGCATTAAATTCCCCAGCTACTAGTAGCGCTGCCTCTGGATGAGCGTTTTCCTGTTTGCTTATGGCCATATACAGCTCATTGAGTGCGGTCTTAGTGCCAGCATTGGTTTGTGGTGGTAAATAGACATCTACGACGAATATATATGAAAACTCTCTTGGTAGATATTGTGGTCTACAGCTTATCATGAGATGCTCTACCTCAGGCGAGCAAAACCTTGAGACTTCCTTAGATATCGTGCACCAGCTGTTGTTTACAAATATACACCCTTTGTCTTACCAGAGGCTGCTGTTCTATCCTGCCGATACAATGAATAACCCGCCAGCTGTATGTTATTCATGTAGTCGTTCAGCTGCGACTCGGTGAAACATAAGATATTTCCGTTTTTAATGTCCTGTTGGTAGGATATACGTGCCTGTAGTTTGTCCACTTTATTATTCAGCGATTGTACGTTGGCCAATAGTACCGATGGCAAAGGCAGATTAGCCACTCGTCTCCGGATCTTTACAAGGCACCCCACGATCTCCTTCCGCGATATCTCCGTCTTTTCCTCCTGCGAATGAAGGGGATGAGGGCCTGGTCGGGTGTCTAGAGTAAATCATAAGAGACGGTAGCAGCAACATTATGTACAAAATAAGTTACAAGCAATGCGGAAAAAACTACCAAAATAGCAAGGTTGGTTAAGAGCCCATAAAACGGCAGCCTCCAGTGCCTTCATCGCCTGTTCAGCCTCATTGTTGGAAAAGAGCAACGTAATACTGCTGTTTATCTTCTGCCATCCTTGTTATGCCTTCATAAAGCATTGCCTGTAAGTACAAATCATTTCTAAGATGTTCATATTTTAGTATTGTAAGTAGTTTTTAAGTAAATCGATTACATGTATTTCTTATTTTAATTTTATTTAACCTTTATTTAAATAGGCAAGTCAGTTAAGAACAAATTCTTATTTACAATGAGGCCTACCAAAAGGCAAATGACCTGCGGGGACAGGGGTTGGGATTAAAAAAATAATAATAATAACATCGAAATATAGGACAAAACACAAATTCCTTCACTCACATGCTTGTTAAGTGCTGTTCTGCAGCTAGCTTCTCTCTACATGTGAGTTCTCTTCACACTTAAGTTATCTTACGTGAAAATGTAGATACTAATCCTGTTTAGAACAATATTCAAGCAGGATACGTACATTTTCTATGTACAGTGTTGGTCAAGTATTGTATTGTTCACAATGCAACTCTATTCACTCTGTTATGTATTTATATTGCCTTTAAGTCTGAGCTGCTCCAATAATTTTGTTTTTCTTTGTAGTTACAGCTTTATACCATTTCAACTGTAAAACAGGAGGTTTATGGAAAGCCTGTCCCTGACTCTGGTTCAGTTCTTGATTGGAGTTTGGCTTGCTGTCAAATTATGGTCGCAAACACCTTAAGGAGGACAGTACAGTCAAAAGGCACAGCTACTATGGCAGTGGATCGATACACAGTACAACAGAACCTGCAACATGGAAGCTAAAGGAAAACAAGACGACCAATGTTCCCAGGTCAGTTCCAGAACGGGATCGTCAAGATCATCAGTTGCTGCAGCTAGTAGAGCCAGGGCAGAGGAAGCACGCACCCGTGCATCATTCGCTGACAGAGAAGCTTAGATCAAGATAGAAAAAGCTACATTTGAAGCGGAGTTAGACGCATTAAACCTTCATAGAGAGGCAGCCGCAGCACTGGCTCAGGCCGAGATCTGGGAGGCAGCGATAGAGCTACAGGATGAGGGGCTCCGCGATAAAATTGGCGACCCGCCATGTCAAAGGACATTGCTGAACGCACAGGCGAATTACGTCAGGGAGCAGGCGAATTACGTCAGGGAGCAGGCGAATTACGTCAGGGAGCAGGCGAAGGCGAATTACGTCAGGGAGCAGGCAAATACGTCAGGGAGCAGGCGAATACGTCAGGGAGCAGGCAAATACGTCAGGGAGCAGGCGGTACGTCAGGGAGCAGGCGAATACGTCAGGGAGCAGGCAAATACGTCAGGGAGCAGGCGAATTATGTCAGGGAGCAGGCGAATTACGTCAGGGAGCAGGCGAATTACGTCAGGGAGCAGGCGAATTACATCAGGGAGCAGGCGTACGTCAGGGAGCAGGCGAATACGTCAGGGAGCAGGCGAATTACGTCAGGGAGCAGGCGAATACGTCAGGGAGCAGGCCAATAACGTCAGGGAGCATATTACGTCAGGGAGCAGGCGAATTACGTCAGGGAGCAGGCGATTACGTCAGGGAGCAGGCGAAATACGTCAGGGAGCAGGCGAATTACGTCAGGGAGCAGGCGAATTACGTCAGGGAGCAGGCGAATTACGTCAGGGAGCAGGCGAATTACGTCAGGGAGCAGGCGAATTACGTCAGGGAGCAGGAGAATATGTCAGGGAGCAGGCGAATTACGTCAGGGAGCAGGCTAAGCCGTCAGGGAGCAGGCGAATTACGTCAGGGAGCAGGCAAATATGTCAGGGAGCAGGAGAATATGTCAGGGAGCAGGAGAATTACGTCAGGGAGCAGGCTAATTACGTCAGGGAGCAGGCTAATTACGTCAGGGAGCAGGCTAATTACGTCAGGGAGCAGGGAGCAGGCGAATTACGTCAGGGAGCAGGCTAAGCCGTCAGGGAGCAGGCTAAGCCGTCAGGGAGCAGGCCAGGCTACATACTAGCTATCTTTTCTTGCCAAGCCTAGAACAAGCATATGATGACAGTAGGTCGCCACCCAATCCTGACGACATGCTAGCCACTTGGAAGACCCCAGGTTATGGCAACCCACTCACCCTGAAGAGCGTCATAACTCAATGCTAACAGAGAGACATTCACCACCCATCAACAATACAGGATCACCTGCTGCTAAGGCATCACAACCCAAAAGAAAACATAGCCAGCCATGGAACACCCTAGCTCAGCCCTATACCGCTCAGCAACACACAGCTCTAGCAGACCAGACTCAAGCTCCTAAAATGATTGACTTTGCCAAATATCTAGCACGTTGGGAGATGGTAAACACAGGACTCACACAGTTCGTCAACCAGCCTGAGAGCTTTAGGGCATGGCAGTCCTC
The DNA here is from genome assembly GCF_018296145.1 of Oncorhynchus tshawytscha. Lineage (NCBI taxonomy): Eukaryota > Metazoa > Chordata > Actinopteri > Salmoniformes > Salmonidae > Oncorhynchus > Oncorhynchus tshawytscha. Next base: position 6,036,092 of record NC_056459.1, read on the forward strand.
ATTCAACAATGCTACCAAGGGCCTGGACCTCTCCCGCTAATGAGGAGCTGGATCTGCTAACAAAATGGCTGGGTAAGGAGTCGTCACAATGTAAAGTGGGTCGGCTCAGTGAACGTCAACAACCCAAGTGTAGCCCTGAAAAAGCCCTGGGATAGACTGAAGCAGTGTTACGGCTCATCAGTAGTCATAGAAACAACACTCTTCAAGAAGTTGAACAACTTCCCCAGAATCTCTATCGAAGACTATTCCAAGATAATGGAACTTGGAGGTCTCCTGATGGAAGTTAAGCCTGTAAAAGATGGAGACTTACCTGCTCTAACTTACCTGGACACTGCATGTGGTATCAGCCCCATAGTGGAACAACTCTCCCACAGCCTTCAGGAAAGATGGATTTCCCATGGTTCAAGGTACAAAAATGAAAACAACCATTGCTTTCCTTCATTCTCCTTCTTCACAAAGTTCATATGCGATGAAGCAAGAACTAGACACGACCCGAGCTTTGCCCTTTCTAATAGTGGACCTGCGAGAAGCGAGTACCCAGCCATGAGGAACACGAGAACCCCTATATTTGAAAACAAAATGGAAGTTGCCACCACTGCTGACCCCAAAACAGTAACCACAGAAAAGAAAGAAGATTGCCCCATCCACAATAAACCACATCCGCTCAGAAAGGCTTCAGAGCCAAAATTATTGATGAGCGAAAGGCCTTTCTCAAAGAAAAGGGAATAGGCTTCAAGTGCTGTACTTCATCCTCCCACCTGGCAAAAGACTGCACCATACCATTGAAATGTAAAGAGTGTGAGGTGAATGGCAATGCATCCAAGCCCTGGACCCTACAGCCCTCTGGCTCTATGTCAGAGAACAGCGGGGAGGATGAAGGAAACCCGACCACTGCACCCGCAATCAGCTCCCAAAGCTCCCGTTCATGCTCAAAAATTTGCCTCGTGAGAGTATACCCCAAGGGGCAGCGTGAAAGCCCTGTCAAGCTGTATGCTATACTAGACGACCAGAGCAACCGCTCATTGGCAAGATCGGACTTCTTCAATCGGTTCAGTATTCTGGGCAACCCATCTCCATACTCTCTGAGGACCTGCGCTGGAGTCATGGAAACGGCAGGAAGAAAGGCGGACAGCTTCCAGATCGAGGCAGTGAATGGAGGGGAAAGCCTAGCCCTTCCTTCAATCATCGAGTGCAGTGAGACCCTCAATAACAGATGAGAAATACCAACCCTAGAGGTGGCCCATCACACCGCCCACCTCAAGTCTGTGGCCACCTACATTCCAGAGCTCTATCAAAGTGCCCAGATCCTTCTGTTGCTTGGGAAAGACATTGTCAGAGTGCATAAAGTGAGGCAAAATATCAATGGATCACACAATGCCCATTTTGCTCAGAGACTCGACTTAGATTCGGTCCTGGTGTGTAAAGTATACCTGGGAAACGCACACAAGCCAATCAGGAACAGCTTCAAAACTAATGTGACACTCCGTGCCAGAGCTGTATTCATCTAAAAGAAAAGGTGAGCTAAGGCGAGGAGCAACAGGATGGTTTCTCCCATACATTCAAGGAAACTACAGGATCTGAAGCAGCTCCGTATCCCATGCACTAACACTAAGAACACCCTCTCAAAGGCAAAATGCACAGAGCTAAACTCAGCAAAAAAAATAAAAATGTCCTCTCACTGTCAGCTGCGTTTATTTTCAGCAAACTTAACATGTGTAATATTTGTATGAACATAACAAGATTCAACAACTGAGACATAAACTGAACAAGTTCCACAGACATTGAATAATGTGTCCCTGAACAAAGGGGGGGGGGTCGAAATTTAAAGTAACAGTCAGTATCTGGTGTGGCCATCGGCTACATTAAGGACTGCAGTGCATCTCCTCCTCATGGACTGCACCAGATTTGCCAGTTCTTGCTGTGAGATGTTACCCCACTCTTCCACCAAGGCACCTGCAAGTTCTCGGACATTTCTGGGAGGAACGGCCCCCTCCCTCTGATCCAACAGGTCCCAGACATGCTCAATGTGATTGAGATCCGGGCTCGTTGCTGGCCATGGCAGAGCACTGACATTCCTGTCTTGCAGGAAATCACGCACAGAACGAACAGTATGGCTGGTAGCATTGTCATGCTGGAGGGTCATGTCAGGATGAGCCTGCAGGAAGGGTACCACATGAGGGCGGAGGATGTCTTCCCTGTAACGCACAGCGTTGAGATTGCCTGCAATGACAACAAGCTCAGTCCGATGATGCTGTGACACACAGCCCCAGACAATGACAGACCCTCCACCTCCAATTCATTCCCGCTCCAGAGTACAGGCCTCGGTGTAACGCTCATTCCTTCTACGATAAACACGAATCCGACCATCACCCCTGGTGAGACAAAACCCCGACTCCTCAGTGAAGAGCACTTTTTGCCAGTCCTGTCTGGTCCAGCGACGGTGGGTTTATGCCCATAGGTGACGTTGTTGCCGGTGATGTCTGGTGAGGACCTGCCTTACAACAGGCCTACAAGCCCTCAGTCCAGCCTCTCTCAGCCTATTGCGGACAGTCTGAGCACTGATGGAGGGATTGTGCGTTCCTGGTGTAACTCGGGCAGTTGTTGCCATCCTATACCTGTCCCGCAGGTGTGATGTTCGGATGTACCGATCCTGTGCATGTGTTGTTACACGTGGTCTGCCACTGTGAGGACGATCAGCTGTCCGTCCTGTCTCCTTGTAGCGCTGTCTTAGGCGTCTCACAGTACGGACATTGCAGTTTATTGCCCTGGCCACATCTGCAGTCCTCATGCCTCCTTGCAACATGCCTAAGGCATGTTCACACAGATGAACAGGGACCCAGGGCATCTTTCTTTTTGTGTTTTTCAGAGTCAGTAGAAAGGCCTCTTTAGTGTCCTAAGTTTTCATAACTGTGACCTTAATTGCCTACCGTCTGTAAACTGTTAGTGTTTTAACGACCGTTCCACAGGTGTGTGTTCATTAATTGTTTATGGTTCATTGAACAAGCATGGGAAACAGTGTTTAAACCCTTTACAATGGAGATCTGTGAAGTTATTTGAATTTTTATGATTTGTCTTTTTATTTTACCTTTATTTTTTGAAAGACAGGGTCCTGAAAGCGGGATGTTTCTTTTTTTGCTGAGTGTATGTGGGTTTTCAGATGCTTCCAACAAAGCCATTGGTGCATCGACATACATCGGAGCCACTGATGAAGATGAACAAAGTGGAGTGGGCTTTGTTTTGCAAAAAGCCAAGTTAACCCTTCAATCTGAGTCTGCCATACCCCGCCTTGAACTATGTGGAGCAGTGTTGACAGTAGAATACCATGGGGTATTGTGTTTAGGCCAGTGACAAAATAATAACTCAATTTAATCCATTTTAAATTCAGGCTGTAACACAACAAAATCTGGAAAAAGTCAAGGGGTGTGAACACATTCTGAAGGCACTATATCTAATATGGCAAAAGTGAAGGCACTATAAGAAATATGGCACAAGTCATAGCAGCCAAGTCAAAATTAGAAATTGATGAACAGAACTATAGAACATCACGTAACTGTGCAGTTAAATTGAATCGAAAGAAAAAAAAGTTAATTTACAACGATGCTTTTATTGATTGTAAAAATGATTCTAAAAAGGTATGGAATACATTTAAGGGCTTACTTGGTACATCTATCTCATCATGCCCATCTAGTGTGGAGGTTGACGGGAGAATAATAACAAAACCAGTTGATATTGCCAATCATTTTTCAGATTTTTGTATACAGAAAATTAAATTACTGAGTAACAATGTAGACCAACATTCTTCCAAACAAGCTATTGTCCAATGGATTGATGATCATATTATGAGCAACAAGATCTGCTCTTTTAGTCTGCAAACGGTGTCAGTGGAGGTGTTAAACCTATTGAAGTCATTACCTGATGGTAAATCTACAGGTTATGGTCTTATGGACAATTTTTTGCTTCGCTGTGCTGCTCCCTAGATTGCAGTTCCTCTGAAATACATATTTAATTGGTCACTGGAAAAGGGGATGTTTGCAAATGTTTGGAAGCATGCGAAACAGTGTCCTATTCCAAAAGACAGCAAAGAACCCATTACTCCTGCCAAAAGTCGACCAATTAGTCTACTCCCTACACTCAGTAAGATATTGGAGGGTATTGTGAGTAGACAAATGTGGGAGTGCATGGAAAAGAATGATCTGATTACAGCCAATCAGCATGCTTATCACAAAAACCATTCCACTACCACTGCATTGGTTGACATGACTGACCAGTGGCTCAATGCTATGGATAATGGCAAATTTGTAGGTGTACTATTTTTAGATTTCAGTGCAGCATTTGATTTAGTGGATCATGAAATAATTTTGACAAAATTAATGCATTATGTTTTTAAGGAGGTAGCATTGAATTGGGTACAGTCATATCTAACTGACAGGAAACAGTCCACCTATATCAATGGTTAATTTTCTTCCCCTCAAGGGTTTATCTGTGGAATACCGCAGGGCAGCTGCCTTGGGCCACTTCTTTAATATAGACCAACGACCTTCACTATGCCTTAGTTGAAACTCAAGCTACTATATTTGCAGATGATACTACAATTTATGCAGCAAGACAATCGGTTCAACAGGTACAGCAGGCTTTACAAGGAGATTTGGAGAATATCAGGAAGTGGGTTTGCCAAAACAAACTTGTTTTAAACACCAAGAAAACCAAAGTTATGTTGATCTGTTCAACTAGGAAAAGGCCAAAACATCATGGGATACAATTAAGTATGGGAGGAGTACAAATTGAAGAAGTGGCAGAAACCAAACTATTGGGAGTGCAGCTAGATAACTGGTTATCATGGTCGTCTCAAATAACTAATCTATGTACAAAAAAAAATATTAAAACGGCATGCATAATCAGAAGGATAGATAAATATTTACCGGGAAAAATTATTCGGCAAATAACACAAGCATTAATTGAGAGTCAGGTGAACTACTGTTCGGTGGTCTGGGGAAATGCATCATCAAGTGAAGTTAGGAGGCTGCAGAATGCACAGAATAAAGCAGCAAGGATTGTTTTAAGGTGGAGATATGGTTCTTCTGTTGCAGTCATGTGCGGTGTTCTTGGTTGGTCATCAATCGACAAGATAATTGGGGAAAAAACATGCTTATTTTATTTCATAATATACATAATTTAAAACGGCCAAGTTCTCTTTACAACGGTATTCAGTTGGTAAGAGACAGACATTCTGTAAATACTAGGAATAGATTGTCCACTATCTATGCATTATCCAGACAGAAAATAGAAATAGGCAAAAGAACATTTCAATTTAGAGCAATAAAGAAATGGAAAAATTAACTGAGCAAACTAGAAACCTTTCAATATATAAATGTAAAGATTATTTTTTAAACAATTTAAATATAATACCTAGAAATGTTGTGGGACTATAGTAGATGAAGAATCAATATTTTTTAGATAGAGTATTTATTGGGTCATTATGCTAGTATATTATGTATGTTTGTAATAGTGTATTAAATGTGAAAATGTGTTTGTATTTTAATGTTTAAGGACTCTTGGAAGATTAGTCCAAATGGGGACTAAAAGAGATCCAAATCAAATATCTGACTTTGAAGGACTGAATCCTAGTTGGGAAAATGTCCACTCAGCACTAAGTTTTTGTGCAGATTTTGCAGTCTTACCTTAGCTTCAGAATACAAACAATAGAATATCAGTTGACTGACCTCAACCTGACTGAATCAAGACTGTTACCTATAGACCTCAGTCCCTTAGAAGTTACACCCATCCTCTGTTGACCTCTCTAGGCTCAGAGAGGACCACTTTTGGTCCAGAGTTAAGATAATTGCAGTTTATAACCTAATGATTATGATAAGTGGCTAATAATAAGGCCCCATTAGGAGTACTTTTAATGACCGCTTTTATCTCTCCATCTCATTAGTCCATGGTGATTTAGCAGCAGGTCTCGGGGTTAGGGGCTGCAGGAAAGCTCATTACACACCATTAGGAGCAGGCACAGGGGCTGGAGTGAACCCCATGGATACCCTCTTAGCTTTAGGCTGAGACTTAATCCTGGTTTTGTTTATTCAATCATAACATTTGAAAGACGGGGAAGGTTATGTGAATTATATTAATCGGGCCTGACCGACCACAATATCTAGAGGACAAAGCCGTTTTATTTGACTTCCAACCGAGAAGAGGCTAGAATAATTGACCAGAAATATGCACTCTTTCACTCTCCGTGATGCATTCCAAGGGGTGGAACATCTAACTAAATGTAAGGGGGTTCGTTTTATGTGGCGTGTCTTGGTCGATTTGACTATCTCTGTTAGAGAAGAGAAAGCTGGAGGTCCTCTCAACTCTAGTTCTCTGTACAGTATCTGCCGTTATGCATTGTGGTGTTGTGAGCTGACAGTATAGCCATTGGTCGCTCCCCTCGGCCACTGTCACAGTAAGGACTGGTGTTACTGAAGATGAAGCTGAACTGAGGGAAGTGGGTCATTACTTGGGGCTGTGTAAAAATCTAACAAGGTCTTATTCGCTAGGTAAGTCATGCTCTTTTTATTAAATGCTGGCGTGTGAGATGGGTGGTTATGAGTTTCCTCGGTTGCTCTGTAACCGAAGCACAATATTTATTTACCGCCCCAAGGGACCTCGCGGATGACCATGCGTCTGAACATTTGGTTCACATGCACCGCAGCACGCGCTCTCATTGTTTCTTTTTGTATGCCTCGCAATGTTTCTATTTTCCGGCCTTGTAGCTATCTGTTTCTCTATATCGGTGTCCTGCTCCACGGTTCTGTGTTCAGTTTTGGAAGATAGAGATGATTTTGCATGTGACGAGGCCGCGGGCGGCCGATGTGTTTGATGTATTTTTCATGTGCTTAGGCTACTATTGAACGATGGGGAGGAGGGGGACAGCCTGGAGGTGCGACACTTGAATGGGATGTTGTTGAAGTGGAAAGGGTTTGAGGGGGAGATGGGGTGAAGGGGGGGCGAGGGGGACTTTCGCTCTTCTGCCGCCAGCGACTGCATGTCAGGGAATGGGGAGGGAGTATACTTGCAAAGTCTGTCTGATGTACCATACCTCCCACCCGAAAACACACTCACACTCAACACAGGCGTTCTCTATGATCTAATACCGACATATACAGTCGTCAGTTTAAAGCGACACAATGCAACAAATAGCAGTTTGTCTCACTTGACAACAGTGTGAGCATTTATTGTAAGTAACATTTGAGTAGCCTATAAACAATTGTTCGTTTGTGGCATATACTTTTCTGGTCGTACCCTCCCTTTAAAAAAACAAGGATAAGATGAGACATTCCAATGTAATTTCTGCAGCACTATTTCTGCTCACATCTTTCTGAAGTTTCCCTTCTACCTTCCCTGCCCAGTTTAAGAAGTGAGTCATTGGGTAGGCTAGCAGTCCATTCTATCAGAGCGCTAGAGAGAGCGGATGGGATGGATAGAGATTCTGGATAGAGCGGAGGTTAGTCACTGATAAACATCAACGTTACATAGGAAGGTGGACCGATGGTGAAATACGGAGGGCGCCGAATCTAGTTCCTCTACGAAGCACTTGTCTACCAAACGGTAAGACAAGGCCCTCCTATGAATCAATTCACACATTTGTCAATCAGAATTATTATGTAACCGGTGAATGAAATAAGGAATGGTAAGGTTGTTTTGTATGAGTGGGAGAGAGGTCATCGCTACGACCGAGAGAGGAGAACTCGGATATGGGGTGAGCTGATAGCGCTGCTGCTATAGGGCTATGCTATTACGTAACGCACAGTGGAGATTCATTCATCTTTATATTAACTTCATAAAACCGCGTTTTTTACCACATCTGTTTTTCTCAAACCATATTATGTGGTCTATGTAGGATAATATTACATCTCGACGCTTTATTGTCGTGAGATCTATAGCCTATAATAGTCTATATGCTTTCATCGAGCATCGGCGTTCGTTCATAACATTTCAAATCTATTTCAGAACGAATTAATAAAAATGAATGTTCAAGCATTATGCTGTGTAGCTGCAAAGCAGGTGGTGTATTGAGAACAAACAAACGCATTAGAGTAATGGTGCATCCCGTAGTTGACAGCGTTTATGCTGTGTAGTTTAACATAAGCTAAAAAAGGATGGAAATGCGTTTTATTGTTGGGCTATTGCAGGAACCACAAACCAGTAGAAAACATAAATTAACATATATCTCATCACCTAAATGTCGATTTTACTTGATAACTTAATGCTCACTAATCGAGCGTCAATATTTACATAGATGCCATTGGCGCGCACGACCCTGAAACGTTAGTTGCTGTCCTTCAGCGGAACGTTAGTTGCTGTCCTTCAGCACAACGTGCCTGTGCATCATGGGACAGAGCGGAGAATGAGTGACAGTACCCCGAAGTCAGGATTAGAGAAATTTCCATTCAGAGGAGACATGTAAATATTTGATGGTAATATAAGTGGAGTGCAATTGGACGCACTGAGCAGCTCCTTTTTACCATATTAGAAAAATAAGGAATAGGAGTGATGCCTAGAAGATTAACTAGTATTAGGCTAATCTAAAACATATTGTGAGTTATTCAGCAGCATACAGGACTGAATCAGGAAACGAGGCGGGAGTTATCAAATTATAGCATGCAGATTTATCTAATTTGTAGGCTAACTCAGGGATTAGCCTTGAAACAATTGCTTTAACTAACTTTCACCAGAGGAGCTAAATGCCTTTTATGCTCGCTTCGAGGCAAGCAACACTGAAGCATGCATGAGAGCACCAGCTGTTCCGCTCTCCGTAGCCAATGTGAGCAAGACCTTTAAACAGGTCAACATTCACAAGGCCACGGGGCTAGACGGATTATTAGAATGTGTACTCAGCATGCTCAGATCAACCGGCAAGTGTCTTCACTGACATTTTCAATCTCTCCCTGACCGAGTCTGTAATACCTACATGTTTCAAGCAGACCACCATAGTCCCTGTGCCCAATAAACTGAAGTTAACCTGCCTAAATGACTATCGCCCTGTAGCACTCACGTCTGTAGTTATAAAATGCTTTGAAAGGCTGGTTATGACTCACGTCAACACCATCATCCTGGAAACCCTAGACATCACGCAATCTTAATCGCACACCACACGGCCCTTTCACACCTGGATTGAAGGAACAACTATATGAGAATGCTATTCATTGACTACAGCTCAGCGTTCAACACCATAGTGCCCACAAAGCTCATCACTAAGCTAAGGACCCTGGGACTAAACACCTCACTCTGCAACTGGAACCTGGACTTCCTGACGGGCAGCACTCAGGTTGTAAGGGTAGGCAACACACATCTGCCACGCTGATCCTCAACGCTGGGGCCTCTCAGGGGTGCGTGCTCAGTCCCCTCCTGTACTCCCTGTTCACCCACGACTGTTGCCAAGCATGACTCCAACACCATCATTAAGTTTGCTGACGACACAACAGTGTCTTCCGGCGCCGACAGAGATGGCCGCCTCGCTTCGCGTTCCTAGGAAACTATGCAGTTTTTTGTTTTTTTACGTGTTATTTCTTACACTAGTACCCCAGGTCATCTTAGGTTTCATTACATACAGCCGAGAAGAACTACTGAATATAAGATCAGCGTCAACTCACCATCAGTACGACCAAGAATATGTTTTTCGCGATGCGGATCCTGTGTTCTGCCTTACAACCAGTGTAACGGAGTGGATCACATGCAGCGACCAAAATAAAAAACGACTCAGAAAAAGAGGGAAACGAAGCGGTCTTCTGGTCAGACTCCGGAGACGGGCACATCGTGCACCACTCCCTAGCATTCTTCTTGCTAATGTCCAGTCTCTTGACAACAAGGTTGATGAAATCCGAGCAAGGGTAGCATTCCAGAGGGACATCAGAGACTGTAACGTTCTCTGCTTCACGGAAACATGGCTAACTGGAGAGACGCAATCCGAAGCGGTGCAGCCAGCGGGTTTCTCCACGCATCGCGCCGACAGAAACAAACATCTTTCTGGTAAGAAGACGGGCGGGGGCGTATGCCTTATGGCCAACGTGACATGGTGTGATGAAAGAAACATACAGGAACTCAAATCCTTCTGTTCACCTGATTTAGAATTCCTCACAATCAAATGTAGACCGCATTATCTACCAAGAGAATTCTCTTCGATTATAATCACAGCCGTATATATCCCCCCCAAGCAGACACATCGATGGCTCTGAACAAACTTTATTTAACTCTCTGCAAACTGGAAACGATTTATCCGGAGGCTGCATTCATTGTAGCTGGGGATTTTAACAAGGCTAATCTGAAAACAAGACTCCCTAAATTTTATCAGCATATCGATTGCGCAACCAGGGGTGGAAAGACCCTGGATCATTGTTACTCTAACTTCCGCGACGCATATAAGGCCCTGCCCCGCCCCCTTTCGGAAAAGCTGACCACGACTCCATTTTGTTGATCCCTGCCTACAGACAGAAACTAAAACAAGAAGCTCCCACGCTGAGGTCTGTCCAACGCTGGTCCGACCAAGCTGACTCCACACTCCAAGACTGCTTCCATCACGTGGACTGGGAGATGTTTCGTATTGCGTCAGACAACAACATTGACGAATACGCTGATACGGTGTGCGAGTTCATTAGAACGTGCGTTGAAGATGTCGTTCCCATAGCAACGATTAAAACATTCCCTAACCAGAAACCGTGGATTGATGGCAGCATTCGTGTGAAACTGAAGGCACGAACCACTGCTTTTAATCAGGGCAAGGTGTCTGGTAACATGACTGAATACAAACAGTGCAGCTATTCCCTCCGCAAGGCTATCAAACAAGCTAAGCGCCAGTACAGAGACAAAGTAGAATCTCAATTCAACGGCTCAGACACAAGAGGCATTGCGCAGGGTCTACAGTCAATCACGGACTACAGGAATAAACCCAGCCCAGTCACGGACCAGGATGTCTTGCTCCCAGGCAGACTAAATAACTTTTTTGCCCGCTTTGAGGACAATACAGTGCCACTGACACGGCCTGCAACGGAAACATGCGGTCTCTCCTTCACTGCAGCCGAGGTGAGTAAGACATTTAAACGTGTTAACCCTCGCAAGGCTGCAGGCCCAGACGGCATCCCCAGCCGCGCCCTCAGAGCATGCGCAGACCAGCTGGCCGGTGTGTTTACGGACATATTCAATCAATCCCTATACCAGTCTGCTGTTCCCACATGCTTCAAGAGGGCCACCATTGTTCCTGTTCCCAAGAAAGCTAAGGTAACTGAGCTAAACGACTACCGCCCGTAGCACTCACATCCGTCATCATGAAGTGCTTTGAGAGACTAGTCAAGGACCATATCACCTCCACCCTACCTGACACCCTTGACCCACTCCAATTTGCTTACCGCCCAAATAGGTCCACAGACGATGCAATCTCAACCACACTGCACACTGCCCTAACCCATCTGGACAAGAGGAATACCTATGTGAGAATGCTGTTCATCGACTACAGCTCGGCATTCAACACCATAGTACCCTCCAAGCTCGTCATCAAGCTCGAGACCCTGGGTCTCGACCCCGCCCTGTGCTACTACTGGATACTGGACTTCCTGACGGGCCGCCCCCAGGTGGTGAGGGTAGGCAACAACATCTCCTCCCCGCTGATCCTCAACACTGGGGCCCCACAAGGGTGCGTTCTGAGCCCTCTCCTGTACTCCCTGTTCACCCACGACTGCGTGGCCATGCACGCCTCCAACTCAATCATCAAGTTTGCGGACGACACAACAGTGGTAGGCTTGATTACCAACAACGACGAGACGGCCTACAGGGAGGAGGTGAGGGCCCTCGGAGTGTGGTGTCAGGAAAATAACCTCACACTCAACGTCAACAAAACTAAGGAGATGATTGTGGACTTCAGGAAACAGCAGAGGGAACACCCCCATCCACATCGATGGAACAGTAGTGGAGAGGGTAGCAAGTTTTAAGTTCCTCGGCATACACATCACAGACAAACTGAATTGGTCCACTCACACAGACAGCATCGTGGGGAAGGCGCAGCAGCGCCTCTTCAACCTCAGGAGGCTGAAGAAATTCGGCTTGTCACCAAAAGCACTCACAAACTTCTACAGATGCACAATCGAGAGCATCCTGGCGGGCTGTATCACCGCCTGGTATGGCAACTGCACCGCCCTCAACCGTAAGGCTCTCCAGAGGGTAGTGAGGTCTGCACAACGCATCACCGGGGGCAAACTACCTGCCCTCCAGGACACCTACACCACCCGATGCTACAGGAAGGCCATAAAGATCATCAAGGACATCAACCACCCGAGCCACTGCCTGTTCACCCCGCTGTCATCCAGAAGGCGAGGTCAGTACAGGTGCATCAAAGCTGGGACCGAGAGACTGAAAAACAGCTTCTATCTCAAGGCCATCAGACTGTTAAACAGCCACCACTAACATTGAGTGGCTACTGCCAACACACTGTCAATGACACTGACTCTACTCCAGCCACTTTAATCATGGGAATTGATGGGAAATGATGTAAATATATCACTAGCCACTTTAAACAATGCTACCTTATATAATGTTACTTACCCTACATTATTCATCTCATATGCATACGTTGATACTGTACTCTATATCATCGACTGCATCCTTATGTAATACATGTATCACTAGCCACTTTAACTATGCCACTTGGTTTACATACTTATCTCATATGTATATACTGTACTCGATATCATCTACTGTATCTTGCCTATGCTGCTCTGTACCATCACTCATTCATATATCCTTATGTACATATTCTTTATCCCCTTACACTGTGTATAAGACAGTAGTTTTTTTGGAATTGTTAGTTAGATTACTTGTTCGTTATTACTGCATTGTCGGAACTAGAAGCACAAGCATTTCGCTACACTCGCATTAACATCTGCTAACCATGTGTATGTGACAAATAAAATTTGATTTGATTTGATTTGGTAGGCCTGATCACCGACACTGATGAGACAGCCTATAGGGAGGAGGTCAGAGAACTGGCAGTGTGGTGACAGGACAACAACCTCTCCCTCAATGTGAGCAAGACAAAGGAGATGATTGTGGACTACAGGAAAAGGAGGGCCGAACAGGCCCCAATTAACATTGACGGGGGTGTAGTGGAGCGGGTCGGGAGTTTGAAGTTCCTTTGTGTCCACATCATCAACAAACTATCATGGTCCAAACATATCAAGACAGTCTGGAAGAGTGCATGACAACACCTTTTCCGCCTCAGGAGAATAAAAAGATTTGGCATGGGTCCCCAGATCATCAAAAAGTTCTACAGCCGCACCATCGAGAGCACTCTGACCTGTTGCATCACCGCCTGGTATGGCAACTGCTCGGCATCTGACCGCAAGGCGCTGCAGAGGGTAGTGTGTACATCACTGGGCCAAGTTTCCTGCCATCCAGGACCTATATACTAGGCGGTGTGAGAGGAAGGCCCAAAAAATTGTCAAAGACTCCAGTCACCCAAGTCATAGAATGTTCTCTCTGCAACCACACGGCAAGCGGTACCGGAGCGCCAAGTCTAGGTCCAAAGAGCTCCTTAACAGCTTCTACCCCCAAGCCATAAGTCTGCTGAACAATTAATCAAATGGCCACCCGGACTATTTTTATTGACCCCCCTCCCCACCACCACCACCCTTTGTTTTTACACTGCTGCTACTCGCTGTTTATTATCTATGCATAGTCACATTACCCCTACCTACATGTACGAATTATCTCAACTAATCCGTACCCCGCACATTGACTCGGTACCGGTACCCCATCGTTATTTTATTACATTTTTTACATTTTATTTACATTTTATTAACTATTCTTTGTTGGTTAATGGCTTGTAACATGTGACCAATAAAATATTATATTTTCTGTCTCTCCTTTTCTCAACAGTGAATCTCAGTCAAGGTCAAGAAGAATTGATTCTCGGTCAAGAAGAAGTGAGTTTCAGCAAAGGAAAATGCTTCACCAGAACCGACCCGTGAATCCCCAGTACGGAGGCCAGGGAGGCGGCTCCTCTTCACTGCGGATACTCAGCAACAACAGCCAGCCTCAGGAGGGCAACAGGAAGCAAGGCAAGAAGGACGGCAACTTCAACTTCCTGGGTCAAGACGATGACATCATGATGGGAGGGGACGAGAACCGCAACCAGGTACGTCCTTGTAACTTGGGCTTGTTGGGCCGCGACCAGCCCCACCCTCCCTCCTCCTCATCCTCTTCCAACCACTACGGTCCGGGGCCCCTGTCTCCACTCTCCCGCCTTCCCTGCTGGATCCCCCTGGATCCCCTGCCTGAGATTGAGAGTGGAGACAATGGGTACAGAAGAGTCCCCCCCGACGGCGCAGAGGAGGGCAAGATGCAGGAGGAGATGGGGAGGATGAGCAATGACGAGAAGGAGAAACAAGAGCTGAGGGGAGGCAGCATGAAACAGGGAGTGGTGGTGGAAGAGGAGGAGGTGGAAGTGGAGGATTCAGAGGAATGGGGCAACAGCGACTCAGAGTTTGAGTTCAGGTCCAGCGGCAGCCTGTCCTCTCTCAATATGGAGAGTGGAGGCGAGGGGGCTGGGATGGGGGGGTGGGGCAGACTGGGGAACAGCCTGCTTGACGGGGGAACATTGTCCGAATCTGACACGGACTGCGGTGAGCTTCCTGAGCTGGAGGACGCCGTGTGGACCCTGAGGGACCGGGAGCGCTTCAAGGCCCAGGAGATGGAGAAGCACCAGGTCCAGCTCACCATGTACCGCAGGCTGGCTCTGATCCGCTGGGTTCGCACCCTGCAGGGCCGCGTCCAGGAGCAGCAGAACCGCCTCCAGTCCAGCTTTGACGTCATCCTCGACCACAGGAAGGAGCTGCTGCGCATGGGTGCTGGCACCACTGCAACTGCCACCGCCAGCCAATCGTAGAGCAAGAAGGAAGAGCGGAGGCCATAACAGGAAGTGGTCACTAGCAGAGACAGGACAATCTTTGAAGGGGAATACAAAGGCATTGTTGCCATTGGCGATGGTTAATTTAGCTTATTTTGTCCCATGCTTAACTTTCCCTGAACTAGACAATCTCCAAGCCTCCTCTGATATTTTACTCTGTTGTGGTGTTTTAATAAGTGGATAATGCAGTTTGTTTTTTATTTATTGGCGTCCTACCCTGTGTCACTTTCCAAACATATCCATGTCACCTTTCTTCTTGAGAGCCAGGATATCTTTTTTCACCCTAATTCCGCCAATCTATTGAACTATATAAAATATTATATGAGAGTTTAAGAGTTTAATAAATGGTTGTATCTTAAAATGTTCTATATACGTTGTAGACTGTGCTATTTTATTTGTTTCTATAACTGTGATATAATCCATGCCAAAAAAAATTCAAAGTACAACATATGGAGGTGAAATGTTTCTTCTCCAGTGGCATAATACAATTGTTTTAGAGTTATTTGTGTATCGATAGTTGATCATTTATAAGTTTAGGATGTTGTTGGGATTTTACTAGTCTATTTGCACTCTTTGCACAGTATAAACCCCACATCAATGTTAGGTCAGCATACAAAGAAATGTGTGGATTAGCAGCATATGAGAACAAGTAGGCTATGTCAGAGAGCTTATATTGAACACATGCTAAACCTAAGCTATAGGCTGTTTATTTAACATGCACTACATCACAAAAGGATCTGGACTGGTCCCCCCTTTGCTGCTATAACAGCCTCCATTCTTCTGGGAAGATGTTGCAGGGTGTCCATTCAGCCACAAGAGCATCAGTGAGATCGTGCACTGATGTTGGGCCTGGCTCGCAGTCGCCGTTCTATTTCATCCCAAAGGTGTTCGATTGGGTTGAGGTCAGGGCTCTGTTGCAAGGCCAGTCAAGTTCTTCCACACCGATCTCGACAAACCATTTCTGTATGGACCTCGCTTTGTGCATGGGGGCATTGTCATGCAGAAACAGGCCTTCCCCAAACTGTTGCCACAAAGTTGGAAACAGAGGATTTTCTAAAATGTCATATGCTGTAGTGTTAAGATTTCCCTTCACCGGAACTAAGGGGCCTAGTCTGAACCATGATAAACAGCCACAGACCATTATTCCTCATCCACCAAACTTTACAGTTGGCACTATGCATTGGGGCAGGTAGCATTCTCCTGGCATCTGCCAAACTATGATTTTTCCATCGGACTGCCAGGTGGTAAAGTGTGATTTATCACTCTAGAGAACACATTTCCTCTGCTCCAGAGTCCAATGGCGGTGCACTTTACACCACTCCAGCCGACGCTTGGCATTGCACAAGTCGATCTTAGGCTTGTGTGCAGCTGCTCGGCCATGGAAACCTATTTCATTAAGCTCCCGACGAACAGTTATTGTGCTGGTGTGGCTTCCAGAGGCAGTTTAGAACTCGGTAGTGTGTGTTGCAACCGAGGACAGACGATTTTTAGGCTACATGCTCCAGCATTCGTTAATCCCGTTCAGTGAGCTTGTGTGGCCTACCACTTCACGGCTGAGCCGTTGTTGCTCCTACACATTTCCAATTCACAATAACATCACTTGAAGTTGACTGGGGTAGCTCTAGCAGGGCAGAAATTTGAGGAAAGGTTGGAAAGTTGGCATCCTATGACGGTGCCACGTTGAAAGTCACTGAGCTCTTCAGTAAAACCATTCTACTGCTAATGTTTGTCTATGGAGAGTGCATGGCTGTGTGCTCTATTTTATACATAAAGCACTAATAGAACAGTTAAAGCCTCTTTGTATTCATTGTTGAAATATATACATTGCAGCCACTGACTGGTCCATGACCTTTCAGTACAATCTTCTATTTATCAGCAGCACAAAGTTCGTTTGTATCGCCTCATCATGACTGTGTTCTGTTGGTGGTGTGATAGCCCTGTGAAGACCAAGCATCACTCTTTATAGGCATGGTTACTTCGTCTCTCGTCGCTGCGGGCAGGGGACGTCTAGCAGTGATGTGTGTGTCTGTGTGAGTGCTTCCAGAGATACCAGCCTTCGCCAACTAATCTGCGGTCTGAGTTGAGCTGGTTCTGCAGGTTACGGTCCCCCGGGGAATCTGTCAGTTTGCGCCCCGGGGCCAGGCGGTCCTATCCGGCCGGGTGAGCAGCCGCCGGTCCAGTCCCGCAATATGAGCCAAACCCCGGGGCAAGTTTGGGATAATCCTCGGTTATACCTCCGAACTCCGGGCGCTCAGGCTTATGTTCTAAAGCTTATCGCCTCTTCTGGACGCAGGCATGACAGTGAACATGTGAGAGAATTAACATATTTATCTGTTGTTTATTGGTTTTTAAGATGTGTGTATTTAGGGCAGCAAAAAGGGAAGCGGCTGGGATAACACGTTTGTTCTGTCATTGACCTGCTTGTGAACAAATACCGTTTCCAAAAATCGCAGAGAAACAAAACATATTGAGAACATAAAATCCCCATGATGTAGTTAGGCAGGCAGTGAAGTTAAAATGCAAAGGGACATTTTACCTATAGGCCTGTAGCCTATACAATTAGATGGGATGGAGTTGTTACTATGTCTTGTTAGCTATTGGCCTCAACTCCACAAAGGGCTAATTCAAGCAAATGTCTCCTTTGTTTCTGTCAGGAAAAAAAAGTGTTCTTGGATGCACATTGTATCTCAATTTAGGATTCTGCGCTGTGTCTAACGTTAAACACTGTGACCTCACCCTGAACACATCTCTTCGTCTCAGCGACACTGTATAATAGGTTCGCCACACGGCGGGACACGAGGCATGTGTGATGGAGGTCCTGCTGTGCGCGAACAGCGGCACAGGCGAAAGAGCACCCCGCCCGGGGAGAAGCACACGCACGGGAGAGCTGCGGGAAGCGCCACCGTCTCTCTCCTTGAGCAGAACTGCTAAAAACGAGCGAAGATAACGCCTCAAACTGCGTTGCTAACGTTTTCTCCCAAATTATTGCGGAGGAGAGAGAGGTGCACACAGCTGTGCCTGGTATCATCCAAGTCGGTGTCAAGTGTTTCCAAGTATGTGTGACCCTGCGATATTCGCGAAATAACGATCCACCTACTCATTACATACACTCCAACAATTGAATTGTATGGAATTGACGTTTCAGACTGTTGTGTCCATTGTGTAGAGACATTCTATCTGGCAACTTTGCGCGCATTCGGGCATAAATTTTGATTTCGATAGCAGTGGTGTTCTGCCTAAAACGCCAACTATTCTCATGTATTAGGCTATATTTTATATCAATGATATTGTCTTCATTTAGCCTAACCCCTGTATTTCTGAAAATCGTGAATTGATCATCATAGTCCAGGTCAGGCTGGTCCATCCCATGCGTAATGGTGCCATAACAAATGATGGTCATTTTCAATGATTTGCCTATTGTTGACGTGTTTTCTTTCCCATCACTCGGTCATGTCTTTTTCACATGACAATGACAACAAGCTGAACCCACCATGACACAGTATCCTGCAGTTGGCCTATAAAGCGGAGTGAAATAAGAACTATATTTTAGTCCAGCAGAGGGCGACTCTTCATCACATAGCTCCTTTTGTCACTTACATTTTTTTAAATCCAATTGCGTGTTAAGAACACAAGGGGGCTATCTTCTGCATGATCCAATGAAGTAGCTTCAGTTCAGCCCGTGTTTTATGAGTTGGACATATAGGCCCGTACTACCCAGTGTTGTCTGATGAGTCCATAGAGCAGACTCTCTCTCTCCCCTCTCTTCTTTCTCTCACTGTCTTCCCTCTGCCTGATGTAGTGTGACAGTGTGCTTGCCCCCAGCACTCTGTTGGCGTGGAAACAATCAGCTTTGACAGAAAGGGGGTGGTGGGGGACTGGGGGGGAAAGGAGGGCAGGGGGGCTGCGGCCTGCGGCCTGCGGCCTGTGTATGATGAACTGGATAGAAAGACCTGTCGCCAAAAGAGAAAGAGCAAACATACAGCAGGATAGATAGATAGATGTAGTTAAGTATCTCTTCACTTTTTACCAATGATCTACATAACAAATTGAAAATGAACTAATATTTGCCATGAGCCACTCAGACAGTATATATGTCCTTCTTGAGTATGAAATTGTGTGGGTTTTTTGTGAGTTATGTACTTTTTTTGAAAATAAAAAAAAGTATTTATTTTATTGGATCATTTCCAGCCAGGCTTTGAATCATTTAATTTTTTATATCAGTATGCACAGCAGTGAATTAGAATTAAATGAATGAATGGAAAATATCCTCATAGAAATACCAGGCACATTTTAATTCATGAACGGAATTTCAAACCACTTCCTGAATTGCCTGAATTGGAAATGGTTAGCAAATGCTCAAACTACCTTCGGTACAACTGGAGGGCTGTAGCGTTACAACAGAAAGCACAAGTAGGCTATATCATCATAACCTTTACAGTGCTGTGAGGATAGAAATTGTGCACAGAGCCTTAACAAAAGTGTTGATGGAGTGCTTTATAAATGCCAAGGAGAGTCAGGGATGGGCAAGATATGTCCTTATATAAAAAATGGGAAGTGCTCTTTGCGTCACATGACAATTCATTCATCCACATATTTTTTTTCATGTCATTTTAATATGATGTTGAAAATGTTTCGAGGTCCAACGTATCATACGCAATATAAAGTTATTATTGAAATGTAGGTTAGGCCTAATAATGATACTATTCTCCATAAAGTAAACCACAATCCAGAGGGCTTATTGAGATATATCCTCATGGATTCATAGAGGCCTGTATTTGTTTTTGTTTTATTTTGGACATAAAATGGACTAATTCAATGAAGTCATCATTTATCCTGACTAATGCGTCATCATCTTGTTAATGCAGGTCATCTTAATTGATGAGATTTAAGAAACCTGTTGGCTGACATAAAATGATGATCCCTGAATATGACCACACCAAGTTAGCCTATGCCGATACAGTGCGTCTATAGGCCTATATTTCAATTTGCTATCATGGTTGTGGGAATAGTAGGCCTTCTGAAGACCTGTATCACTGATCATTTGCCTGCCTGCTTGTCCAAGTCTGAGGGGTCCTCTGGGGGTTCGCCGGGACTTTCTGAATGTGGGGGTCTTGAGAGCCTGTTGGTGGGGTCTGGGGTATAAGGTTCAGCTGCCTCGGTTGCTTTAACCAGCTAATAAATATGAAAACAGCGGGTTAAAACTTGTATTCGTTCTCTGCTTGAAAGGATTATACCCTTCTATAGAGTCCCATGTAAATCCTGAAACCTCATAATGCCCAATGTTGTCCCATAAAACTGTGTCGGACAATAGAGAGAGAAAGGGAGCTTTTTCACGCATAAGGGGGTTTCACAAGAGCACATTGAGAGAAGCCCCTCCGTGACACGCCCATGGATTATGTGGCTGTTGGTGAAAGCGCTTCTGGGAGCGGCAGGTGCGTGTGCCAGACACGGGGGTCGTGCGGTCGGCGACCATATAGGGGAGCTGACTATGTCGAATGCGCGCAGCTGCCAGCAGGAATTTTTTCAGAGATTGTCACTTCCATTTAACTTGCTCTTTTTCACCCCCTTGAGATGAAGTGGTCTCTCGTGCCCAGTTTCCCTCGACGTCCCTCTCCCGGTTTGCAGACGAAAGGGACCGCTAAACGGTGACATCCCATCCCGCCTCAGCACCGTGAAATTGTGGATTAAACCGATAAACGGTGCCACTGATATCGACCTCGCATTTCTTCAGGACGTATAATTGAATGCCAAAATCTAAGAAGGCAAGGTTAAACAAAGTCTTAACACAATAACTCTCTATTCCCTCGACACTTCTATTCAAGCCCCATATTTCTAAATCATGATCCACCACACCATAGGCCAGTCTGTTGGTTAGTGTGAAATTGGTCATGCAATTTTGCAGTAACTTATCAAATAAAACAGGTTACAGTCTTGCCTACTCAGTCAATTAGGATAGCGCACAAATCTATGCTGATGTTGTCTACATTCACAAAGGAAAGTCTGTGTGTGAAGGTCAAGAATCTTATCTCTGTACATTGAACCATGTCAAAATGCTTGAGCCTCACAGCCTGCACAGCCACAACCTCATTTTCCAGGCTGTTTTTTAATATTTTTAGTGTTAAGAAAAAGACAAGCATATTTTTTTGGTAAATTGAAACGGGGGGCTTTAGCCCGTGTAGGATATTCCCTCAAATTGTTTGCACCATACACATTGATTGCTAATCTCTGTCGTTCAAACCATGTCCCATTCCAGCAGCTCTCCCCTTAGGGCAAGTTGGGTCCATACATAATCCTCCCTAACTCCGTCGCGTATCCCACTGGGGTTTGGCTAAAATGCTATGTCTGTCAAAGCACAACATTGTCTGCTTTTCACACCATTTCTGGCAACAAAAAATGATTAATTCCCCCTATAGATACAAACAATAAGACTAAATGACAGCAACATGTATGATCAAACACAAGTGTGTGTGTTTGTGTCTGTGTGTTAGAAGGTTCGATTTAGTGGTTTGTGAAGATACATATTTTTTTTTTAATACATCTGCTCTGTTCACTAATATAATTCTTAATATTCTACTTGCTGGCTCGTGCGGCTTCAACCCGTGAGCCTCTGCTGTATCCACCGCTGCCAAAAACGGACAGTGAGTGCTGCAACAGCCAGTGAATAAAATGAAAGATGAAATAGTGTGATAAACTGGTAGATAATCATCTTTTCATTAAACTTTCATCCCGGGCTAACTTAAATATTCAAGAGCCCAATTACACAGCTTGTATCTTTTTTTCTTTAACAAGAGCAGTCAGGGTGAGTGTATCTCGCTTAAGGGTTCAGTGAGAGCATCATTACTGAGTGGCCACGGGGGAGTTGACCCATCTCTCATGTGTTGGGCAGGAACCAGACTGAGAGATGGAACAGGCTGGCTGATGGCTGTCTAAATAAAGTATAGAGAGACAGAGAGGTGTATAGATTTTCCGGGCAGATAGTGGAAAGATGTGTGCATTGTGATGTGTGCCATAAACAGTGTGCGTGTGCGCCCCACTCTGATCTAGTCGCTCTCGCTCGCTCTCTCTCTCTCTCTCTCTCTCTCTCTCTCTCTCTCTCTCTCTCTCCTCTCGCTTTCTGTGAGTGTGTCAGTGTATTAGCAGTCAGAGCACTGAAGCCCAGGGGCGATTCCTGTGTGTGCTTGCGATAAAGGGAAAAGGGAGGAAGTATAGGGGGAAGGGGTGCAATAGTGTGTGTGTGTGTGTGTGTGTGTGTGTGTGTGTGTGTGTGTGTGTGTGTGTGGTGGGGGGCGGGGGGATGTGGAGAGGAAAGAAAGAGAGGAGGAAGTTGGGAAGGGGAGATGTGCAGAGAGAAAGGGGGGTAGAGATATAAAGAAAGAGAGAGTATGAAGAAGGGGATGAACAACCAGAAGAGCTGAGAGAGCTTCCTCTGTGCTGTCAGTGCTCCTGGATCATGTCCCCACTGGGCTCTCTCTCTCTCTCTCTCTCTCTCTCTCTCTCTCTCCTTCTCTCCCTCCTTCCCCCTCTTTTTCACGAAAAGAGGAGAAGAGTGTCTGGGCAGGGTAATTAAGAATGGCCTCTAAACACAGGAGTATAGCAGGAACGCTCCAGATGAAAGTAAATGATTAAAATAATTACAGGCTCAGAGCTGACGAGCCGGAGTGTGGGGTGGCCGCCGGACATTTGTCGGTAATTAGATAATTAATCTGAATGCAAATGATGAGCCCTAACGAAGCAGTCAAGCTGAACCAGCGACAACTGCCGAGAGTGAAATAGGAGAGGAGAGAGAGAAATATGAAAATGAGTATAAAGTATCCAGCTTCCAAAGTCAGCCTGCCAAAACACATCAGAATTGTAAATCAATAACTCTAGCACCCAGTTTGAGTGTAGCTTGTGCACAAAAAAACTCCTCACATCTCTACATCTATAACTCTCACTCATTGTGACAAGTAGATATGAATAACTTGTTAAAAATACACAAGCCTACAAAGGGTGCCTGACAGTCGGAGCTCGAGCAACTGCATAGCAATTTCTAATGTTACAAAAGGTGCATTTCAGAGAGCTCAAACTGGAGGTTGACAGAGCCCAGAGAGACAGAAAACTAATGATGAGTAATGCTGAGATTTCTGCACACAGTTTAAATCCATTTGCAAATTGTGTGTTTATGGCTTTCTAACCTGACTGTTGATAATTTTCGAACCTGCCTTCAACAAGCTACAGAGTTGGGAGGTTTGGAGGGTTGGAAAGAACAAACTGAAAGAGCAATCAACAGAGAACAGAAAAACAGAGCAAACTGATTTCAAACTCAATAAAAAGATAAAGCATGTGATAAAAAAAGATGAGTTGCATTATCCAAAAATGCTTTTAGTGTGTGTGTGTGTGTGTGTGTGTGTGTGTGTGTGTGTGTGTGTGTGTGTGTGTGTGTGTGTGTGTGTGTGTGTGTGTGTGTGTGTGTGTGTGTGTGTGTGTGTGTGTGTGTGTGTGTGTTAAGCCTAGCAGCATCCTACAGGTTAAGAGCGTTGGGCCAGTAATCGAAAGGTCTCTGGTTCAAATCCCTGGCTGACTAGGTGGAACATTTGTCGGTGTGCCCTTGAGTAAAGGCACTTAACCATAAAGGCTCCTGTAAATCACTCTGGATAAAAGCCTCTAATAAATGACTAAAATGTGTTCAATTTTTTTTTTATATGTCTTTGTTTTTTTTATGTTGCTTTAGGCTATTAAACACCCCACTTCAATTAACATAAAGGAGTCTGTATATTCCAGAGATAGACCGTGGTACATTAATAATTTTCAGCAGAGGGCTCTGATTTGCAGTTGGCTTTCAGTGGCACCAGACCTGGGTCACATGAGAAGGGGAAAAGCTTCATATATCATGACGTCAACATCTTGCGCCAATTATTACAGTTTTGCTGCGTAATCTGAGTGTACGAACGAGTTTGAGTTGTTGCTCAGGCCAAACTTCTTTAAAATTGTTACCCATAAATTACAGTATGGAATATTTGATCGGGATTCAGGGACAAGACTTTGTCCTGGTTGCTGCTGATAATATTGCCGCCAACAGCATCATTCAGATGAAACAGGGTAACGTTATGACTATGACATCGCTCGTTTGCAGTTAGCCAACTAGCTATTTAACCGGCTTTTGTTGGCCATGAGCTAATTCATAAAATGTTTAAAGTTAGTAAAAGGTCCAACATATTTGTCTCATACATTTCCGTTTTGAGTCATATGTTAACTTACTATTTAGAATGGTTGTGTTAATTAAGCATTCTAGCCTAACTAGCTAACATCTGCTGTTTGAGCGAAATAGTTAGTTAGCTAACTAGCGAGCTTCCTTTCTCATTGGCTAATGAGTCGAGATCGGAAAAGTACACGCTCTTAGCTAACTGATGTGGCTTCCAGCATAAATGTTAGAACAGTATCTCTGCTTTCAGTTCTCACCTAACGCTAGCTATCTGTCTATCTTGCACGATTTTAACTGTTCACGCGACTAAATGTGTTGGGAACAATCGCGTTGGACTGTACCTAGCTTGTTAACTTGCATGTTCACAAACTCAAAACGGTGGGTTACAGACTTGTTAGATAGGTAAAAAGGCTAGCTAGTGTGTTAGCCAGCCAACTAGGTAGTTTGATTATTCGAATTGTGAAAGTGGAATTCGGCAAGGAGTGCACACACAAGTAGGCCCAGATTACTATCAAAATGACTTGCAATATTTTCCTCTGTCAAAAAATCTGAAAGCTATTTGTAATCAAACACATTTTTAGGGAAATTGTGTATTATTTTTCTTTAGTATTTCCATGCATCATGTTGAACATATCACTGGTGTGTGTGATTTGAATAACTAACACCTTGTCTATGCCCTCAGACCAAGACAAGATGTTCAAGCTGAGTGACAAGATTCTATTGCTTTGTGTGGGAGAGGCAGGTGACACAGTGCAGTTTGCAGAGTACATCCAGAAGAATATTCAGCTCTACAAAATGAGAAACGGTAAGTTCTTTTGTGTTTCTCTGGTGTCAAATTAAAGATGACCTAGTAGCCCTATTATTCATGGCACCTCTACGCTTCTAATCTTGATTTAAAATATAGATGTTAGATTTGAATTACGGTGTTTCCATGGTTACGTGTGACTTGTAATGGACATTCCTTTCTTTTGACTCTCTTGTCTTTCAGGTTATGAACTCAGTCCAAAAGCGGCAGCCAACTTCACACGCAAGAACCTTGCAGACTACCTTCGAAGCAGGGTAATTATTTGCCTAACAAATCAGACACTAGCGAAGATTCCATCCAATTGGCAACAGGTTTCTATGCAAATATTCTAAAGTCTGCATAAATCGATATGCACGTTTTCCCACCAGAGATGTTTCCATAAAACAGACTTGTTGTGGATAACAGGCTGTGCGTGATGACTTGGTGCACAAAAAAAATACTTTTGGGATTTACTTTCCAACTTTTTAAATGTGTTGCCATCGCATTTTCAATTCTTCCGATGGTTTTGTCACAAACTGTTGTGCTATATAGCAAATGTGCCCACTCTGGTTTTGACATGTGTGCTGTAGTCAACAGCTCGCAGATACAGTGCGTGTAGGATAGCCTACATAAGGTTATTTAAGATAAAAGCAAGATTATTTTAATTTGTCAAACAGCCAAGCATTGATCATCATGTCACCAGAATAAGACCCTTGATATTTATTAGTAAGGAGCATCAAGCTCATTATCATGCACTTTCACCACGCTGTGAATTTCACCCTAATAGACTGCATGCTATCCCGAGTCAAAGTGGGAGGTCCACACAACAAACAGTTGAAGTTAGAAGTTTACATACACTTAGGTTGGAGTCATTAAAACTTGCTTTTCAACCACTCCACAAATGTCTTTGTTAACCAACAAAGTCTGTTAGGACATCTACTTTGCATGACACAAGTAATTTTCCCAACAATTATTTGCAGACAGATTATTTCACTTATAATTCACTATCACAATTCCAGTGGGTCAGAAGTTTACATACACTAAGTTGACTGTGCCTTTAAACAGCTTGGAAAAGTCCAGAAAATGGTGTCCTGGCTTTAGAAGCTTCTGATAGGCTAATTGACATCATTTGAGTCCATTAGAGGTGTACCTGTGGATGTATTTCAAGGCGTACCTTCAAACTCAGGTGTCATCTAAAATAACCCTGATTTATAAGACAGTTCTTATTTGATTAATGGTGGTCGGACCCATCTATGTGAAGCTAGTCACAGTAAGGATTAACCACAACAGTGGACTTTGCGGTTAGCCTTCAAAATAACAGTATGGTTCAATTCTACTACTTGTATTCCTTTGCATAATTGTCAATGACATACTTTTATTCTGAAGGAAAACCGCAAATTCCACTATTGTGCCTAATCCTTAGTGTGGCAAGCTTCACAACACATACCCCCGTCAGGTCGCGCTTCACTAGCCAAATGAAGCTTGCTGGTTGCTTATAACGGTAGCTTTGGGCAACAGTGTTAAGTAGCTGGCTAGCTATTTATTTTCTTGAAATATGAAGTTCAATTTCAATAGGCGAACAACAAGTGGCAACCTAGCTAATACTTATTCACAAGGATTCCTAAATCATTGCTAAGACTAATGAAAATGACTGCAGGTTCTACTGGTCATTGTTTTCAGGCTGGTTGTATTGGTGCTAGCTAAGTACCAAGCTAAAGCTAGCTGCCCCAGAAGTTGCGGTCGAACAAATGATGATTTATTACCAACGCGGTATTGTTAACACTTCGTTCGTGGCCAGTGTTTGCTTGTTTGCTGACTTTTTTTGTACAGCTTTGACAGTGTTACTGTATCTTTTTTTGACATGCAAAGACCCAAACGGCTTTCCATAATATGTATGTATGTCGTGAAGCTAATAGCAGTGACGCTATTTCTGTGTAACCCCAGTAGGGCTACATCTGAAAAATAGCACACTTGGAAGTGTGTACTGGTGCTCGACCAGTCAGCGAAAGCCAACATCACCGACGACAGAGAACGGTTGACTGTCAAGGGATTTCCCCTTTGAGTTGTCTCTCTGAAATTGTTTTAATCTTTCAAATGACTGCTCAACTTGTTGACTGCTTGATCCACACAGCAGACATCGTGGGCTAGGTTAGGAATGCTATGTTGCACCTGTAGCGCAAAATTTGACGTGGCGTCATTACGTACATTATATAGATATGCACGGTAGTTTTGACATCGGTTTTTAACATCGCCGTTAAACTAGACATCGGGCCGATACCGACGTTTGCATTTTTAGCTAATATCGTCCGATTCCGATATGTTCACCGATATATCGTGCATCCCTAGTTTGCACCATTGGTGTTCTTAGAGGAGTATCTACACAATTAACATATTATTTCCCCATTGATCAAAATATGCCTTTTTGATTAGACACCCTACAATATTTCTTTATTTCCATTATAGAGGGAATGCATTTTATGTCCTTTACTCTTTAAGTCCAGCTAAGATCAATCTCAAATTTACAAAAATGGCATCTGGGAATAACAATGCAAGGTTCGTTTAACAGACACATAAGACAATGCATTTTAATAATGTACGCTGAAATGTTTCATTTTTTAGCTCAAGTTATGTTGCTACTGTGACACACAGTCACGACTGCTAGCATGAAAAACCCATGTTTTAAATTGGCAAGAAATGTATTAATGCCCATGAAATAGGCTACCATGTGCATCATCTGCATATGAATTGTCCATAAAGTATGATCACTTATCTGAGAAAGTACAAAAAAATATCTGAAGATGTTATCTGAGGGTCCCCTCAACACCAAAGTTTGCTTTGGAGCTTTGAAATCGGGAACTTGCACAACTGTCAATAACTTAATAATAAAACCTCTGATTGGTTTAGAGCAAAAAGTGTTATGGATATAACCAGATGAACTGGTTGAAGCATTAAATGTGAGAGAAAAAATGTTTAAAAAAAAAAAAATAAGTCCAAAGATGGGAGCGGGTTTAATAAGTACTCTTACCCTATTTCCCCCTATGTAATTGTGCATGGCTGTAAAGCTACAGCAGGGACACCGTGGGACAATGTCATTATTTAATGTGGACCCATGCTTGTATTTTCTCCAGTGTAGCCTACTATGTTACCACTAAGTTGCTCTGTGCTTTTGCCGCTTAGCCTTTGTCACACATTCAGGTGGGAATTCTGTCTGAGCCTCCTACACTGGACACTTAACCTTTGCAGAGCATGAGTCATTCCCATTGTTTTTAGATGAACATTGGGCACAGGCATGTCGGCCCGCTTCCAGTGTAGCAACTTTAAAAATAAAAAAAACTACTGCTTTCGTGACGTGCTAGTGTAGCACACATGTTCCACCTGTTTTGTCTCTGTGTTCCTCTACTATTTCAGTTTGAGATGTGGGCAGCGAGTCTATTTTGACTGATCCAGAGACATTTGTCAATATGTTGTGAATTGGCATAAGTGTCGCTCTTGTCTCAACGGTACGCAACACCTGCGGCAGAAACGTAATGCAACCCACTGGGTCCCTGTCCTACCACTCCTTGGAGTGAAGTGTGTGTGTGTGTGGAACACAGGAGTCAAGTCTCCTCGTATCCGTCCCTCTAAATCTCATCTGGTTGTGACGAGGTTAATATGTTAAGAAGAGTGCAGCCGCTGCCTGTCACAATAGCAGAAGGATGAAAATAATTACAAAAAACAATTAGTGAGGCTGAGAAGGGAATGTGGGACACAAGGAGGTGGGTGCCGAGGGAGTGGGATATGGAGGGGGGAGAGGGGGCCAGTCCCGAGGGCTTTGAGCTAGACCCAGAAGTCAGCACGGCACAGAAGAGAGTGCGAGCGTCTGTGTTAGTTAGGCTGCTGCTGGTTCAATATGTGCTTTAGATATTGGATAACATTACAAAATATTCAGAAATACATGCTTGCCCAAAGGCAGTAATACTATATATATATATTTTTATCCTGTGGTGAAAATATCCTTGTTTATGTATATTATATTTTCGTACGCAGTTCTCGCAGGGTTCCCAAAAGTATTGAGATTTTATTTTGGTTAAAGCAATTTCTCGTCGACATCCCACACCTTCCTTTAGCTATGCTCCCCAATTCACACCCACCCCAGAATATATGGACATGCAAATATGTTACATAAACATGTTTTCCACTCCTTCCTGAGCATTTCATGTTTTTTCTCTCTTGTCTACCTGAATTGAGGTGAGCTACACTGTTAAACGAAGAGGATGTCTCTTGTGGTTCGAAACCTCGGGGGATAAGTGGTAGCGTTGGAGCTTGGGGTGGGGGGTGATCTTGCACTGGGTACCTACCAGGGATCCAGAACAACAACTGGGCCTCTTGATAACCCCAGGAGTAAGCGCCAAGCTTCAGAGAGATGGTGTGAGAGAAGGGAAGATGGAGAACACTGGCAAGCAACTGTGAAGAAACCTGAAATCAACTAGCTGCATTATGTATTTCAAAACTGTATTTGTAAAAATGGACTGCAAATTTCAGTGGCAGTGGTCTTTTACAGGGTTTGTAAGTCATTACCTCAGTCAGATGTGGCCTCTTGGGTTGTATCCAAAAGATCAAGTAAGTTTTCTTGCTTATTTAAAGATTTAGCAAGAAGTCCACAGCAACAGTTTGTGGTGCTAGCGTCACATATGGGGTTTTCTTTTTTTTAGTACAGCACGGGCACAAATAATTACTAGTGCCATATTGCACACGACTCCCCTGTTCCAGCACAGATGAACAATTAATACAGCACATTGAGGAGAAATGCCAATAAAGAGAACATGTCCTGGAGCACGGGGAGGAAGAGAGGGGGGAGGGAGGGCACGGTGCACAGAGAGGGGGGGGGGGGGAGGGAGGGCACGGTGCACAGAGAGGGGGAGGGAGGGGGAGGGAGGGCACGGTGCACAGAGATGGAGGGAGGTGCGGGGAGAGTGGTGGGCGCGGAGAGTGGTGGGCACGGAGAGGGGTGGGCGTAGTGCGGGGAGAGGGGTGGGCGCGGAGAGGGGTGGGCGCGGAGAGCACGGAGAGGGGTGGGCATGGTGCGTGGAGAGGGGTGGGCACGGAGAGGGAGGGAGCAGTGCGCGGAGACGGAGGGCACGGAGGGCGCGGTGCACGGAGAGGGGGAGAGGCGCGGTGCACGGAGAGGGGTGGGCGCGGTGCACGGAGAGGCACGGGAGCGGGTGGGCGCGGTGCACGGGAGGGGGGGCGCGGTGCACGGAGGGGAGCGGAGGGTGGGCGCGGTGCACGGAGAGGGGTGGGCGCGGTGCACGGAGAGGCACAGGGGGGGAGAGGGGGGGGCGCGAGTGCACGGAGAGTGGGTGGGCGCGGTGCACGGAGAGGCACGGGAGGAGGGGGGGTGGGCGCGGTGCACGGAGAGGGAGGGCGCGGTGCACGGAGAGGGAGGGGGCGCGGTGCACGGAGAGGGAGGGCGCGGTGCACAGGGACGGAGGGGCGCGTTGCACAGGGGAGAGAGAGGGAGGGAGGGCGTGGTGCACAGGGAGGGAGGGGAGGGAGGGAGGGAGGGGGGGGTGGTGCACGGAGAGGGAGGGCGGGCAGAGAGGGGGGGGTGGTGCACGGAGGAGGGAGGGAGGGAGGGAGGGGGCGGAGGGGGGTGGTGCACGGAGAGGGCACAGGGAGGGAGGGCACGGAGAGGGAGGGAGGGAGGTGGGGAGGGGGGTGGTGCACGGAGAGGGAGGGAGGGGCAGGGGGGGGTGGTGCACGGAGAGGGAGGGAGGGCACGGAGAGGGAGGGAGGGAGGGCACGGAGGAGAGGGAGGGAGGGCACGGAGAGGGAGGGAGGGAGGGCAAGGTGCACAGGGAGGGAGGGCAGGCAAGGTGCACGGAGAGGCAGGGAGGGCGCAGTGCACAGGGACGGAGGGCGCGTTGCACAGAGAGGAGGGGGGTGGGGAGGGCGTGGTGCACGGAGAGGGAGGGAGGGAGGGGGGGGTGGTGCACGGAGAGGGAGGGCACGGAGAGGGAGGGAGGGGCACAGGGAGGGAGGGAGGGCAAGGTGCACGGAGAGGGAGGGAGGGCAGGCAAGGTGCACGGAGAGGGAGGGCAGGCAAGGTGCACGGAGAGGGAGGGAGTGCACAGGGAGGGAGGGGGCGCGTTGCACGGAGAGGAGGGGGGAGCACAGGGAGGGGGTGCACAGGGAGGGAGGGCGTGGTGCACAGAGAGGGAGTGCACAGGGAGGGCAAAATGCGGTGCGGTGCACGGAGAGGGGGAGGGCTGGCACGTGGAAGAGGAGAGGGAGAGTGAGAGTGAGCGGGGTTGGGTTGATTTACTACGGTTCACTTCTTTCATCACCAGAACTAACCGTACATCCTTTTAGTTGAATGAATATTAGACAGACCATCTCTCTGTGTGTTTTATGAGGTTCTTTTGAACATGTATGTGTGTGTTTGTGACTTGGCGTGAGGTCTGGTGCAGGATTTAAGGAGCCTGCTGCCTGGTTGTTGGTGCCCTCTGAGGTGACACGGGGAGGAAGGGTTATTTTGATGCCATCTCCTGCGCTGTATTGTTACATTGTAACCTGTGAGACCGGTGTCGCTCGGGTGGGTGGGGGTGATGCCACTGGGGTGTTCCGTGGTACACCAATGGGTTCAGGCATGGCCTGGCGAGACACACACACACACACAACCCCTCTCCACAGGGAGCATGGCAAGTCGGCCTTTCTTTCCCCTGGTAGAAGTGTCTAACACACATTGATACTTGGGGCAGGTGTTCAGATTACAGCAGGTTACTGCAGCTCAGGAGATGTCACATTAGACATCCACTGTCTCTCTCTCTATTCTAGGACTGGGTTCATGTGCAACGCTTAGCTGCTGATTTTTAGCATTCACTTCATAGCATCGGTAGGTTTGACTCCTTTTAAACGGAAACTCTACAATTGTCGAATGACTAGTTTCACACCATGACTGGTTTCTGAAACTTCAATTTGTCCTGATTTAGAGGGATTATAGCAAGGAGGGAGGATGGCGAAAGAGGAGTATCGCGAGCGTGTAAAAGAGCTCATTGAAACAGAGTGGCTAGAAGGATAAAATAAGTAATTTAAGGGAGAGGGAAGGAGAGAGAGACTACAGAAGTTTTTAATGAGCCTTGGCGTTACTCCAGGGTGAAGGCGGGAGTGGAGGGGGGGGGGGTGTGTGTGGGGGGGGGGTGATGGAGGGAGCAGCGGGGGTGCCACCTCCCAGCAGATGTCATACTGCTGGTGACACCATGACCCCCCCGTCCTCTCCAACACCCAAACCACCTAACCCCCCTCCATGTCACGGCAGTTTCACACCCCTCCCCACACTTTTGCGCCGCTGTTGTTGTTTAATCTCCTATTTTGTTAACTTGGGAGCGGCGACGTTTGAGCGAGCTGAAAAGAAACTACATTTTATTTGCCTTCTGTTGCGGTCTTAATCATAAGCTGCCGCTTCAGTGTCTTTCACCCAGCTTATTGCAATGATAGTTTAATGTGCTGACCATAGAGAGAAATCGTTGGCGTGCGATATTAAATCGATTAGTCTCTATGGTACTGACTATTGGTCGCTGTCGGAGCATCAGCCTTGGACGGTCATAACGAAGGAATGGAAAACTGGACCTTGTTGTTCGGATGTGGGCGAAGAGCTGTATCGTGTGTGATCATTTAGTTCATCGTCCTTCCTTACATCTCCATCATGAGAACATTGTCATCACACAATAATGTCTTCATATCGCGATAATACCATAATGTCGCGATAATAATCACAATTGCTTTCCACACCTTCGCTGACCAATGCCTCTCTCGCCAGACTCCGTACCATGTGAACCTATTGCTGGCTGGGTTTGATGAGACGGACGGCCCAGGGCTCTACTACATGGATCACCTGTCTGCTCTGGCCAAGGCCCCCTTCGCTGCCCACGGCTACGGAGCCTACCTCACCCTGTCTATCCTCGACCGCTACTACAGACCAGGTGGGATCCCTCGTTCTCCATCCCGTCTTTTTACTATTCCTCTATTTTATTGCCCTCCATCTCCTCTTTCTGCCTCCTCCTGTTCTTAACCTGTTGTCTGTTTCCCCTGTTCCTTTGGCTGTGTTCTTCTCACTCTCTCAACACTTAACAGAATTGAAATAGCAAATGATTGAAGAGTTCTTGTATTGAAGTTAAACTTGATCGGGATGTGCAGTGAGTCATATTGCTCTCTTTTTTATTCCTGTCTCCCGCTCTCGAATCTCTCTCGTGCTTCAGATCTGACTCGCGATGAAGCCGTGGACCTACTGAAGAAGTGCGTTGAGGAGGTGAGTTCTTTTAGAGCGAACTGAATGACACGCGGTGTGCTTCATCACCACCTCATTAGTTGGTTTAAAGTTCATCACGTTTGGAGATATTGTTGTGATGCACTTTGTAGTTGAATCATTTCCCACACAGCAGTTGGGTGCAAGTTACTTGAATTGATCAAATTGAGACGTCTCTAATTTAGGAAAACTACATTTAGCGAGAACTGTTCAATGAACTGATATCACCTATAACAGGAACATAGCTTTGTTTTCTCCTATATTCTAGTGCTGCTCTGTGCATTGGCATGAAAAGACTCGTGATCTAACTCTCCTCTCTCTGTCTCCTCCAGCTGAACAAGCGCTTCATCCTCAACCTGCCCTCCTTCACCGTCCGTTTGATTGACACGGAAGGCATCCATGACTTGGAGAAGCTTATGCCCGTGGGCGCCAAGCTCCTTGCTCCGGCGCCAAGTTCCTGAGCTCACTTGCTTACCCCTAATGCCCACATATTTTTCCTTCTGTACCCTAGACCTTTGCTCTTTTTGTTCCAATAAAACGTGACACACCGTTGAGATATCTTTGTCCTCGTGGTGCGTTCCTCTGTGTCCCCTATAAAGAGAACAGCCTTCTGGCTGTGTACTCTGCAGTCTGTCTTGTCTTCTGTGTGCCTCTGTGTGTGTTGTGTACCTGCATATAGTCAACCATGAGTGAAAGTGAAAAGCCATATAATATGGGTTTTTGTTTATTACTATTTTAAGTGTTGTACCTCAGTAGCATGTGGGTCATTTCAAAAGACTTGGAACACCAGTTAAGTACCAAATATTATGCTTGTATTGCGCGCACAGTATATTTAAGCGTTGTGTTAAATACATAGCATATAAACTCATTTACCTGGCTGTCACAACACTTACAATCCTAATTTACCTCTACATTCAGGAAAAATGTAACCTCTCTACAGCTGGAATAGTGAATACCAAGCCAGTGTGTCTCCAACTCCTCTCTCTTCCTATACCGCAGACAGGTGATTAATAAACATTAAACAATCCCTCTCCCAAACACACCGGAATCTGATGGGAAGAGCAGCATATGTTTGCCTGGAGGCACAGAGAGATGGAGAACAACCCTGCTGAGTGTCAGATATAGGAAAGGAGGGGGAGGGGTAGGTCACAGGGAGATAGGATGGGGGAATTGATACTTGGGGTAATGTGGAGGGAGGGGGCAGGTAAGGAGGTGTAGAGAACAAGCAGATAAGAGGTAGTTTAACAGATGGGGGA
Organism: Oncorhynchus tshawytscha; assembly: GCF_018296145.1. Taxonomy (NCBI): domain Eukaryota; kingdom Metazoa; phylum Chordata; class Actinopteri; order Salmoniformes; family Salmonidae; genus Oncorhynchus; species Oncorhynchus tshawytscha. Next base: position 6,070,532 of record NC_056459.1, read on the forward strand.
GAGGGACGGAAGCTGAGGTGCGGTGTTGTGCACTGGTGTCGCGGTGGTCTCCCAGGTAACGGTGGGGCTGGCGACTGCCTGGCACGGTGACAGTTACCGCTGTGATGGTGAGGGATCGTTTTCACTTCATCGCTCTGCCGTAAATGGGCTCTCTGAATTTTTTGTGGCCCCTGGGGTGCACGTTCGCATCAGTAATTATTAATTTGTGTATGTGAGAAAGGGAGGTGGGTAGTGTGTCTATGGTTAATCATAAGTGGTGAATTGCTTATTTTTTTAAAATTAGCAACATATTTTCTCTATCAAAAACGTTTTAGTAAATATTTTTAATTGTACATCTTAAGAAATTATTTTTGAGATAAAAACATTTTAAAAATTCACCTGAAATTGTACTTAAACCATTCATATTTTGAAGGATCTAATTCATGGCCAGTGGTTTGTAGGTATTACAATTAACCTTGAAAAGCATCCTTCCACCATTATCGACAGTGAATGATAAAACATGATACCCAGACAGTCCGCATCAGTTATTCTTTAATAATATATTACATTTATGCCGTAATACAATAATAACAGTAATAACATTAATATTAAACATACACAGTAAGTACAAAATGATGTGTTTTTTTTCTTAATTTACCCACACCTACCCTCCCTTTCACCCAAAAAAAATCCCATAGCTGCCTGTGACACCATGCCCCCACCCCCAAAGAACTCAATTACCCAGCAGCACCCACATAGAATCGTAGTACACAAACTGCCCATCCTATGGGGTGGAGTTGGACGGTATCCAATGTCCAGATGAGGAATGAGCAAAACTAAGAAAGTTGGCTGTCCTGGATATGGCTCATCTCTTGTGACGAGATGTTTTCAAAGTGGGTCCAAGTCCAGAGAGTCAAACAGACTTTGAAGGGAAGTAAGCATAGAGATAAATAGTCGTATCTCTACGGGAAGTAGAGGGCATTCCAATGAATGCCGGTTGGGGTATCATCTTGACAGTCAGACAGACATACAGGGACATGAAGTCAGAACTCATTCAGAAAATGTCATTGGCAGTTAGGAATGGACACTGCCTAGAAAACCAGCAGCCCAGAAGAAGTCCATGCGTCTTTGAGTGAAGTGGCCGACACATATACAGCACAAACATCACCATGCCCTTCCCTGTGAGGGATTGGGCCGCAGTAAGAATTTGGGGAAGAAATATGTCTTTGTCCTCTTAAAGGAGGCTAAGAAAGGATGGAATATGGAAATCAGTCAGTCCGTCAAATCTCCGATCTCGTCAGAAGGCGTCCCACCTATTTGCGGTGCTTCATCTCCTTCTCGTGGTGCCCCTTGCCACCCCCCTGGTCCTTGTCCAGCATTTTGATGGCCTCCACCAGGTAGCTCTGGAAGGCGGAGAGGGCGGCGCAGATAGCAGGGGTGCCGAAGCCGTGGGTGAGTAGGCTGAAGTGGGTGAGGTTGCTCTGGACCCCGTGCTCCAGACAGGGGTTGGGACGGCTCGCCCCCAGAGGAGAGCGGTCCTGGGACATCAGGTCCACAAACTCCTTGCAGATCTCCCTGAGGAGAAAAAGTTAGAGAAGGGTTAGAATTTTTCAATGCCAACGTCAACATTTTCAGGTCAACGTTTAACAATGTAATGGGACGATCATCACACTCATTAAAACTATACACATATTTCCGAAATAGCTTCGTCTGCTTCACTTAAGCCAAAAATATTTTTTAGTTGGCGTCTGCCCTTCACGCACACTATGTACAGTGGGGCAAAAAAGTATTTAGTCAGCCACCAATTGTGCAAGTTCTCCCACTTAAAAAGATGAGAGGCCTGTACTTTTCATCATAGGTACACTTCAACTATGACAGACAAAATGAGAAAAAAAATCCAGAAAATCACATTGTAGGATTTTTTATTAATTAATTTACAAATTATGGTGGAAAATAAGTATTTGGTCAATAACAAAAGTTTATCTCAATACTTTGTTATATACCCTTTGTTGCCAATGACAGAGGTCAAATGTTTTCTGTAAGTCTTCACAAGTTTTCATACAATGTTGCTGGTATTTTGGCCCATTCCTCCATGCAGATCTCCTCTAGAGCAGTGATGTTTTGGGGCTGTTGCTGGGCAACACGGACTTTCAACTCCCTCCAAAGATTTTCTATGGGGTTGAGATCTGGAGACTGGCTAGGCCACTCCAGGACCTTGAAATGCTTCTTACGAAGCCACTCCTTCGTTGCCCGGGCAGTGTGTTAGGGATCATTGTCATGCTGAAAGACCCAGCCACGTTTCATCTTCAATGCCCTTGCTGATGGAAGGAGGTTTTCACTCAAAATCTCACGATACATGGCCCCATTCATTCTTTCCTTTACACGGATCAGTCGTCCTGGTCCCTTTGCAGAAAAACAGCCCCAAAGCATGATGTTTCCATCCCCATGCTTCACAGTAGGTATGGTGTTCTTTGGAAGCAACTCAGCATTCTTTGTCCTCCAAACAAGACGAGTTGAGTTTTTACCAAAACGTTCTATTTTGGTTTCATCTGACATTCTCCCAATCTTCTTCTGGATCATCCAAATGCTCTCTAGCAAACTTCAGACGGGCCTGGACATGTACTGGCTTAAGCAGGGGGACACGTCTGGCACTGCAGGATTTGAGTCCCTGGCGGCGTAGTATGTTACTGATGGTAGGCTTTGTTACTTTGGTCCCAGCTCTCTGCAGGTCATTCACTAGGTCCCCCCGTGTGGTTGTGATGTCTTGTGATCATTTTGACCCCACGGGGTGAGATCTTGTGTGGAGCCCCAGATCGAGGGAGATTATCAGTGGTCTTGTATGTCTTCCATTTCCTAATAATTGCTCCCACAGTTGATTTCTTCAAACCAAGCTGTTTGCCTATTGCAGATTCAGTCTTCCCAGCCTGGTGCAGGTCTACAATTTTGTTTCTGGTGTCCTTTGACAGCTCTTTGGTCTTGGCCATAGTGGAGTTTGGAGTGTGACTGTTTGAGGTTGTGGACAGGTGTCTTTTATACTGATAACAAGTTCAAGCAGGTGCCATTAATACAGGTAATGAGTGGAGGACAGAGGAGCCTCTTAAAGAATAAGTTACAGGTCTGTGAGAGCCAGAAATCTTGCTTGGTTGTAGGTGACCAAATACTTATTTTCCACCATAGTTTGCAAATAAATTCATTAAAAATCCTACAATGTGATTTTCTGGATATTTTTTCTCTCATTTTGTCTGTCATAGTTGAAGTGTACCTATGATGAAAATTACAGGCCTCTCTCATCTTTTTAAGTGGGAGAACTTGCACAATTGGTGGCTGACTAAATACTTTTTTGCCCCACTGTATATCTGTATGTATATGCAACACTTGAGATGGTTCAGTATTAGTGAGACTGTATCTACTGTAAGATTGTATTAGGCCCAGACATGGATCACGAGACACTCACTTGGTGGCCAGCAGCATACTGCGTCGTGTGGGAAGCTGCTCGGGGTCACTCTGCCGACACAGATACTCTGCTGTCGCTCTGGCAGGGAACTCCGTCTCGCACACATACCCAAAGTCACGGGCCAGGTGGACTGCCTCACCTGGAAGAGATAGAGAAGACTAGTGAATGGCCGGATGTCAATGTGGAGGTTCGGCAGGAAATAAGGCAAAGCTCTGTTTTTTTACGTGGTGCTCTTGTTTGGATTTACCGTTGGTTTATGGTACTGCATGGTCTTTTATGTTATTATTTATTACCAATTTTCATTCAATTGAATTGTGCAAGTACATTTTGGTTGAACAGTTAATTACAGTGGCAGTAGATTTGAATCGAGATTTGACTAAGCGATAACTGGGGAATATGCCCTCTACCTAGAGAGTTGTGTTCACCCAGGAGTGTCTGTCAGTATGTGTACAAGTTACTGTGGACCTCTTACCCTCCACTAGAGCCGTCAGGAGGGTGACGTTGGCTGCCTTGCGCCGCCCAGCGGGGAGATTGAGCCCAATCTTCTCCAGACGCTCTCTCAGACAGCGCCCACCATTCTTTGACTTTGCCCTGAGGGAGGAGAGAGGAGCCAGAGAGACCAGCTTAAGACCTGTCTGTGTGGCCACGTAACAAACTGCTGAGCCTTGTCCTTGGCTGTGGCTGCCCACTCCTAGGTCTGTTTGTCTGTCTGGGCTGCTTTCACACAGAACTCCCCATGGCCATAGTCTAGTACTGCTGCCACTTGATGGTTTCATTTGGTCCTTTGCTTTTGCGTTCCATTTTTTGTTAGATATGGGTGCCAAAGCACTTCATAGAAGGACAATGATTTGAAATATGCACTATTGTAATCTAATGTATGAACACTGAGCAGGAAATGTGGTTCATTGCATATTTTTTGGGGAGGAATTGAAAATGTCTTAAAATATATGCATTATTACATTCTCTGTGGAGGAGCGGAACATTTGCCACTGGATACATTAAGCAATCAAGGGGTGACAAATATTGTGTTCTATTGTCCAGAATACATGAATACAGCTGTTGTTCAGAATTGTCTTATTTGATTTACAATCATGTGTGAAGCCTTGAAGCCGTGTCTCTCTCCACTGTTTCTCTCTCCCCACCCCTTACTCCAAACTCCGACCCTCTCACCTGCGCAGGACTCCGCCCAACAGGGAAGCGTTGAGGCACTCGGGCGGGGCCAGCCGTCGCTGCACCTCCCCCACGGTGACCTTGTACTTGGAGGTGGAGCTGAGGAGGGAGAGGCGGCCGGGGACGGAGCAGAACACCTCCCCCGGGTTGGACACGGAACCCATCCCTAGACCATCCTTACTGAGGTGGAGAGCCGACAGGGACGAGCCGTTCAGCTTGGAGGGGATGGGAACTGTGGAGAGAGAGAGAGAGGAGCGAGAGGGAGACAGAGAGAGAGAGAGAGAGAGAGAGAGAGGAGCGAAAGAGAGACAGAGAGAGAGAAGCGAGAGAGATACAGAGAGAGAGAGAGAGAAAGTGTGTAAAGGTGAGAGAGAGGGTGGAAAAGAGGGTGGGGTGGCAAGATAGGAAGAGAGATGATAGAGAAAGATGGGTATTGAGGAAGGGAGAAAAAGAGTTTAGGTGAATAAAAATCATATTTCCACAATCCTTTCTAATATACAAGTAATGTAACTAACGTGTTTATTACATGGATAATACATCCAGTGGCACGTTTTCCCATGTGTTGCCAGCTCTAATTCTGGCACCACTATTGCTGTTGTTGTTTTGGTCACAGCAGGTGGGTTCCCTGTTTCTTTAAGTAACACATCTCATTTAGATCTTATTCACGCCTCACTACTTTCACAGTCACTTTTCTCTGACTGCTAAGCTTAAAGACCTTCATTCTCAAGTATTGAATGTTGCTAGAATTTAAGTTGCCTCTTTGCAGGTTTAAAAACTGGGAGTAACTGGGGACAAAGCAGTACTACCATATGAATACCGATCATAGAATTGTGGCTGAGAACGCATTTGAACCGTTAAAATCTAGGCATCGTGGTAATATTTGCAGTTACTTGAGAGGATTATTCAGAAAAATTATTACAATTTAAACGGCCATTCAGTTCCTAATAATGATTTATCTCGACGTAAAAAAATAAATAAAGTTACATCATCTTTTAAACCGTTAATTTGTTTTCTTGAAATTAGCTGATGTAGCCCACTAATCACACGTCTTTTCATGCCAGGACTGTGGGCTGGGATCTAAAGAGTGTGTGGCTCCTATAGGCTGAACTGAGAGGATTGAATTAACCCTTTCCCTAGGTGAGCGTGTGTGTGTGTGTTATTATGTATGAGTGTGCATTACTGTGTGTCTATGGTATCTTAGTATCCTCTCCTGCCCCCGTGTGTGTGTGTGTGTGTGTGTGTGTGTGTTTCTGCATCTCTTCCCCCCTTATCCCTTTGGCTCAGTGCATCCTCCCAGTGACTAGCTATACTGTTGCGGAGTTATCTCTGTGCCTACTGTCAGCTGTGCTAGAGCTGCCGCTGTGATGTTTTCTCTCCACTCTCTCTCCGTGGGCGGCGTGCGTCTCTTTGCGACGCCCCACTGTGCGGCACAGATTCCCGGACAGAAGGGAGCTCTCTCTATCCCCCATTCAGAGCCAGCCAGGCCCGGCCGCGGAGCAGTGTAGAGGTCTTTAAGGTCTCTGTGTGTGTGTGTGTCTCTCTCTGTGTTCTGTTTCGCTCGCTCTCTCAGATCCGCTTATTCATGTAGGCTTTGAGTTTGTTCTATGCTCTTAAATCCGTGGCCATGAGTACGCACTGTAATTGATACACTCTCAACCTTGGCAAATCACTGGAATGATAGTCATTCCTCTTGAAAATGAGTGTTGTTTGCAAAATGTTAAGCATCGCTCATGCATAGATGTCATGTCTCCGGTGTAGTCACTAAAGCGGATTTGGAATTTAAGTATTTCAAGCTGTTTGGAATTCAACTTGAATTGGTTAATCGTGCCCCTGTGTCTTGTGAAAAATCCTAGTTCTTACTATTGGTAATATTAGAGTGATCACACGGCAGAACTCCTCTTTTATCACTTCTTTCCCCTCCCTTTTCCTTGCCCCACTTCTCTTCTCTCCTCCTTGCTCTAATCCCCCTCTCTCTCTCTCCCTCTTCCTCTCATATGACCATGAACAGTTCATTAAGAATGACTGCCTTTAGGGTGAAGTCTGCAGCCGAGTATTAGAGAACTTTTTGACTTCAAATGAAATAGCAAAACAGAATTATTTATAGTGTGTGTGTGTGTGTGTGTGTGTGTGTGTGTGTGTGTGTGTGTGTGTGTGTGTGTGTGTGTGTGTGTGTGTGTGTGTGTGTGTGTGTGTGTGTGTGTGTATATGCTGGAGGGGTGGTTGGTGTTTATAGGGAAGGGTGCGCACACACAGAGCTCTGCCTCCCTTACCTTTCTTAATGACGGAGTGGTCCAGGATGCCCAAGGCTGATCCCTCCTCCATTCCCTGTGTTGGGTAGATACAGTGGCCAGTCAGGATCATTTATTCACTACCCCCACCAGCCAATTCAAAACCAGTCTGGGCCAAGTGCAATCTATAATTTAGCTCTTGTCACAGTGTAAGAAAATTATAACAGTTGATTGGCAGATTTGCTAGAGTATTGTGGTTTGTTAGGGCATCCGTGTTGGAAACTAGACTCAGAAGAGGGCCGAGAAGCCGGGGTTAATTCTATGTTGAGGTGGTTATTGTGGGGCCCTTATCATAATGCAGTGTATGAGACTTAGCAGACGCTTTTATTCAAGGCCAAGTTAATACACTTACAGTGTCTGTGATCTCTATGAACGGGGTGGAAGAAAAAGCAGTAAACAGAATTCACTATTTCTTGAAATTGGCTGTGCAAATACACAATGTTGTGTGGTCAGAGAACAAAGAAGAAGACAAAAGTTGGCCCTGCTTAACATGGTCTTCACTCTATGAAAACCTAGACAAAGAACTGACATTTTGTGTTTTGTGAGTTGAGAGCGGGCTATTGGCATGATCATCACTTTGTCAATTCCATGTCTCTTTTACACATTTTATGTTGTGTGTATTTTTTTTTTACATTAAATGTTGCAAATAAAAAACTATAGCCTAAGTAGGGTATGTTTTTCACTTAAATGACAAAAGGGGCTAATCGATTAGCCTTCATGAGATGAACCCTGCGACCGCACTCCTTTTCCGATGTGAATTCATGGACGTCGGACATTTTCAAAAATGTAATCATTGTGCCCAATTTTCAAGTTACTAAATCTTCATGTAATTATCTATCTTAAGCCTACATATTTTCATATGGATGGATCAGGCCTACTTGTCTTTTCAGCAAATACACTTTATTGAAACATTTTTTTTGGGGGGTAATCATTGAACTGCAAAAATAAAGTGACCAATTTAATTCGCTATAACAAATTCAACAAACATTTCAACATTTTAAACGTTGAAGTGTTTGCCATTTGTGGGGTATTTCTATGTTAATCTACATGCGTCAATGAGGAGTGTTAGAAAAAACATCTGCAGAGAGAGATGCTCTTCGTCTCGGATTTATATGGGGCTCAAACTTGCGAATTTAATCCATTAATCAAATAGAAGGTTCCGTCAAGAGAGAGCGTTTAACACAAACATGCTCTGGATGACTCCATGCCTTCCGCTTGAGTAAGTGTTTCTTTGTATTAATGACCACGGGAATCAAATTGGTTGCGCCGAATTGTGTCAGAGATGCAGGATGCTTTGAACAAATGCGTCTGAATCTGCACCTGCTTGTGTGTGGTTGACTACTCAATAAATCCATAGCAACGTTTAAACTATTCTTCTTGCTAAAATTGCATGCATACCATACTATGTTCAACACTTCTCCCCATGACTTCAATGGATACCGGCTAAAGGCACCAACGAAATGTTGACTTGCTTCGTGTGTTAGAGGATAGCCTATAGGCCTAATAAGTCAGGCTTGAATTTAGACACACAAAGAACAACAAAACTATTCAGGAAGGAAATAATTACAACTTATAATATTTCATATTATTATGTACATTTTTCAGGAGATTTAGCATCAATTTTGTTAATTTTCCCGCTGCAATTAATACATTGTCAATGTCATTGAAATCAGAAACAAATTCGTTATATATGAGGTAATAGTATAAATGTGCCTATTAATTTATTGATATCGTACTATTTTGTTGATATTTCCAATATCCATGTCTATTTCAATTTACCTGAAAGAAATTGATTTTCCAAATAATCTATTTAAGAACTGCGTCCACAAAATAGGCTAATATAGTTAAACATATCACTAAAATATTTTCAAGGTCTAAGAATGTAAATGATAGTTGCTTTCAGATATATTTGTTTGATCTCTGCCCGCTATATTTAACATAACAACACTTTGGGGATTAGGTTGAACTAATATAATTTTTAAGCTAACGAGACAAGCGAGCCTCTGCAATTAGTGGACCAATTCCATTTAACATGATTAGGCCTACATGTATCCATCAACGCAATCATCACCACTTAGACAAGTCTCTAGCCTATTTACACTGCCACGGGGAAAAAGATGCCATTGGTCTCTAAATAATGTGTTTAAACTGTGCGTATACACTCACAATAAGATCAGGGCGAAGAGCAAGTTCATTTCATTTGACAGGTGGCCACTTCGAGACAAGTATTAGTGTAACAGTTGGTAAATATGCAATTTTTCACCAAATCTTATATGAACTGCATTTACAATTAGGTATTTTTCGAAGGTGGAGGAGCTTTTGGGAGAAAAAAGCGAGTGTGCAAAATACGCATCAAAAGAAGACTGTCACAGTAACAAAAGAAAAGAGAATCCTTGCCATACACACAATTATTCACTAGTTCTTATAGATTCTTCCACAAAATAAATTGTAAACTAATGCAGCAATATCTACATAATGGGTGCATGGGTTAGGCTATGCGCTGGAAGGTGACTTTTACGCACGACCAATATAGTGTTTGTGAACGGGAGAAGGAATAATAAAAAGGTCCACGCACAAATAAACCCACCTGCATGTCCTCCAGTCCGTGATGTCCAATATGCATTCCAAGAGGCCCGTCCCCTAGCGCTGCGGCACCCTCCCCAAGTCCGTGGAGAAGCCGGGGTACACCGGGGTACTCCCGACGGTGGTCGAGGCTTAAAGCCCGGTGTGACTGTGACAATAGCCCCCCCTCGTCCGCTCGCGACCTCTGCGAGTGCCATGCCGCTTGCTGATGCTGATGGATGGAGTTGATGGAGGTGTAGGGGTCCGATAAGTGAGAGTATGCAGAGTCCTGGCTCTGTGAGTATGAGAGCGAAGACTGTGGGTATGGAGGGGGGAAGTACGGAGGTTGGAAGTCAGAGGCCGGTGTGTGGCAGAGCGGTGGAGCCGAGGAGTAAGCTGCCTGGTTCAGCGAGGAGAGTTGGGACAGTCGCCCGCTGGGCGAGGAACCGGTCAGTCCGTCCGCGCGGTCCTGTGCATTAAATACAAAAAAAGTAACTTAGGCTTCTAAATCAAACTATTTTTTGATTACATGCAAATGCATCGATTTACTGCACCAAATGTCAGACCTATAATTAAATGTATTTTTTTTATTCAAATAATCTTTGCAAAACTATAAATAGTAGCCTAAGCGTTATCATAAGCACATTACAATTCGTTATTGATTGTGATTAACTGAACTGCAATGAAATTGAAATCATACAAATACAATTATTTTAAATCAGTTCGATAGAGCATATAGATCTGTACAAAACTTAGTCTGTCTTGACCAAACAAATAAAATACAAATGTAGCTTAAAATTCAACTATTTAATTATAAAATGTCAAAATAACTCAAGGTGTTTGATTTGCATGCCACACAGGCAGCAGGTGCCTCTGGCATCGCTGCATGACAGTGTCAAAGGTCATGGCCACTGAGAACCCCAACAGAACAAAGGACAGGTATCTAATGCGCAATAGCATCATGTTGCCCCAGGAAATACAATACTCAATATTATAAAATATGTGAACACATTTATGACTACAGGAACTTATAAAATATTGCAAATATGTTCAAGTTAAAGGTAAAGCAATATAGTCTAAACATAACTTTAGCCATTTTGTCTGAATTAATTTGGGAGTCATCATGTAATATTGTAATAACATACTATCATCAATGCAATCATTTTACAATATTCTCCAACTGTCCTGTAGTCTTCACATATGCGTGCACTTCCTGGTTAAAATCGATTTTTCTAAAGCTGGGTCCCTCCGATCGATTTTGTTTTGTTGGAACAATGTCCATTATTAGAAACTAACAATGGGGGATTTAAAAGCAAATTAAAAAGTTCATTTAAAATATGTACAAAATAATACATGCCAACATAAAACCAATAACCACTAGACTAATATATAGGTTACCATCTGAATATGTATGCCTTATACATGTCACACCCCTTTAGTAGTTTCAATTTTCACTATGCTCACCACAGCAACACGCAATGGTACTTTTACAAAAGTATTACTACCATCTCAAAGTGCCATTCTGGTTTTACTCGGCTCTCTTTAAATTCATATTTCGACGGACACTTTGATGCGGTCCGACATTCCGCATACAGCCGATCTATCCGGACAGCTGGCAATGACAAAAGCTGCGCCGCTAGTGCGAAGTTAACGTCACATATCTGTGCCCACTCGAGTCAAGACAAAGTTGTAGAAATGGAAAATGACAAGACCATATCGGACCTAATCTGGTCTGCAGACTAGCGCGTAGTATTGAATTTACAAGGACTCACCATAGCCGAATATGTGTGGACTAGCATCTCTTCTGGTTACCCAAATTCACGGTCTAGGATATGGATGTCTTGTCCGTGTCACCAAATAGTTAGAATCCAAGATACTTTCATGTGTCAACAAGATCCATACAGGAAATAGCTAAAGCTTTTCTTCTTCTTGCTTTTAGAAATGACTCAATCCTCAACCACGTGCTGTTACGGATGCTTCTGTCAGAAAGTGTCCTAAATTTTCTCCATGCATGCGCTACTTATAGGTTTTCCGAACGCGCTCCACAGAAGAGGGGAGGGGTGGGGGTGGGGGTTGGGGGTCCAGTTTTCTTAAAGAGATATTCATTCAGACAATCATACATTTCCCCACATGTATGTTTGATCATTTTCCTACCTTTACTTTCTTTTTAGATTCGAAGTTATTAAACTAACCAGACATCCCATATTATTTGCCTCCTGTTTTAAACGCCAAATGAGAGGTCTCGTCCCCAGACAAGTCAAAATGATTTTGGCACAGAGTATGCATCAAATATCAAATTAGTCTATATGAATCAATATCCAGCCTTCTGTTTAAACTTCCGCGTAATCAAAGCATTACGCACGCTATCCACCTCGCTCAACTTTGTGAGATACAGATAACTCAAAACAACTTTTAAAGTGTTTTTGAAATATATTTACGTAATTTTGAATAATTTGATTGTGCTCACCATGACAATGAGTGAATGTTATCTACACCATTTCATTCACCCAAATTGGAAAACTGTTAACATTTGCAATATCGATCCGTAAAACCATTATAACCGTCAAACAAGTTCTGTCACTAGTTCTTGCCACTTTACAAAAACGATTTAAAAATATATATATATTCATTGTAAGCTCTATCTAGCCCGATCAGTAATAGCATGAGAGAAAACAGTTTTCAAAATTCATTAGCCATTTTATAAACTTTTATCAATTCAAGCATAGCCTAATTATTTGTTACCTGACAGTAGGGCTCAGTCTTCGTTCGAGATTTCCAAAGCATGATGACCTTGCTGTAAAGGGTGTCCGGGTTGCAGAGATTGGAGTTACGTTTGGACCGGGGGTTATAGCGGGCAACAGGAGGATGGATAAAGACGAGCTGAAGGTAGACTGATGAGTGAGTTAGTTGGAGTAGCGACGCAGGAGTTTTGTATGAGTCACACAGAGACATGGACGGAAGTTTGAGGAGGGGTGTGAGGGCGGGAGGTGAGCGGAATCAAGAGGGCTGCTAAATAAGGGCAAAAAGAGGGTTAGAGTTTTATGCCAAAAGGAAACATTTGAATAGATAACACAATCCCGTTTATTAAATCGAATGCGTTAAGTTGGACTGTAATGTGCAATTATATTATTACGCATGACCAAGACATTTTAAGCAAACTGTATAGACTAGATTTTTATCAATTACAGGCAAATAATTATATTTAAGCGTTTCCATAGATATATCATTTTAAACGGAATTATAACCGTACACCATACTTCAGGCTACTGGTGTCTCTACTTGCTACTGTATCATTTGAAAACTATGTCCAGACTTGAGACCCTGCAGGTTTTATCAAAAATGTATCGGAAAATTAACATCGTCAATTAACATCGTCACTCTCTTTTTGTAAGAAAGAAATTAAGTAAAATGCAGCGTTGAAATCTAAAGACTTATTTTCTCTGAAATGTAAAGTTAAAACATTTCAGTTTTATGGATTGAGAATATCTGCCAAACAAATAATTAGTTATTAGTTTCCCTGATATATTAGGGTTTTCAAAATAACTTCCAACGCGTAATCAATGCATCATTCTGGGATGTACCATGACCCAAAATGCCACACTGCTGTCAGAATGCCATCTAGCGGTAGAAAAAGCAACATGCATAGACATGGAAAGATATTGGTTCACTTTAACTACAATACCACATAGTTACTATACCAATTATATTAGTCTAAAGTGTATGTTCATAAACTGCATCACTCCTTTCAGAAAACAGGAACATTGGTTTTAATGCATATGTCCTGTAAGTGTTTTGGATTTCAGTAGTAAGCAGGACAGCTTTGAGTGTGGATACCATCTCTTCTCTGTTGAAGGAACATTCTGCTTCAAAATGAAAACACTTAAGATGAAATCTTTAACAAAATAATTATTTATTTTATTCTTAACTTTCATACATGTAACAGACTGCTTATATACAGTCATACCATCTTACAAACAAGTGAAATATTTATCAGGAAGCGTATGACAAAGCAAGTATAGCCTGTTACTAAACAATGATATATTCAGCCATTTTGTCTTAGTCTCGAGGCTGAAGTTTTTCCTAATCATGTTACGTGTCTGCTCAGGAAAAACTCCTGGCCCTCATCTTCATGATCAATACACAAGTGCTTCAGTTTGTGGTAAGGGATTTCCTCAGACTGTCCATGCTACCCAAGGCTCCCTTGGCACTGCTCTTCAGGAGGACACTGATCTCCTGTCGACAGAACGGGCACTGGAGTGCCACTGCGCAGAGGGCCTCCTCTAGTGCCCCCTGGGTGTGGGGGTCAGGCAGGGTGCTACAGGAGCCCAGCATGGCGAGGGTGTGGTTGAGCCAACCCTCCTCCCTGACCAGGGTGATGATCCAAGGCTGGGCCTTCACACAACCTCCCAGGGCCTGCAGACCCAGCCTCCACAGCTCCCCAGCCTCCTCCCACCACTCCTCCCAGGCAGGGCTCACCCTAACTGGGCCCGGGCCCGAGCTGGAGTCCAGGGCACCACGGAGGAACCGCAGGGCTGCGGAGAAGAACCGCCTCTGGCTTGCTTCAACCGGAGCTGGAACATGGTAGAACAAATACAAAGACAGGCTTCAATGAATTTAGAGGGAATGTATTAGGCATACATTCATACAATTGCAAAAATAAACTATTCTATTAAGACAGAAATTGGCCCGTTCACTCATCGAAAAACAAAGCCATGTTAACTCACCTTTAGGAGCTGGTTTAAGCCTGCCAATCATGAGCCCCAGAGTACAAAGATTGGCAGCCAGGACCAAGAGGCGGGGTTTGTGCAGGAGAACAGGAAGTGCTTCACTCAACAGTGACTCAAGGCTTCTGAAACAAGGGTCCTTTCTGAGAGACAAGATTGTGCATAAATAACAGATTTTGTCACACAGGTTATATTGTAATGTTATGTATCCCCAATGTGAACTTGCAGTTAGTGAAATATTTACCGTTGAGGGGGAGATTCAATTTAATTTATTTTATAATCAACAACACAAAACGTCCCCATTTTGCTGTATAAAAATCCATCCCAACTAGTCACCAGTATCTGTAAATTAAACTATGCTATGTGTGTTTTATAGCGTACGTGTGTGCATTTCAGTCTCTACAAAACATTAGTTATACAACACATACATGTGTATTTGGGTCTTTGCAAGTGCAGCTGTGTGTAGTGTTTATTTTGTACCTGACTCGCTCCGGCTCCGTGACAGTGAAGTTGAGCAGGGCCGAGCAGGCTGTCTCCATACTGGGGTCCCGGGCTAACGCTGCCCCTCCCTTCCCCCGCAGGTCACCCCATCCCTGGGTTAGGAAGGTCACCAGGAGACCTGGGGTGTCCAGGGTGAGCAACACCTTTCTTGGGGCGTCCTCTGCAGAGAGGTGGCACAGAGCTGGGAGGAGATACCTAGAGGGGGGGGAGCAGGAGAGGCTGTGGCTTAAAATCCTGTTTCTCAAATGCGGTCAACTCCTGAGAAATGCACACAGCTTGGGACTGTCAGCACTACCTGCACTAAACCCAGTATGCAGTTACCAGGAGCAGTTTTTTAAAGAAATCAATTGGGACTGGAATCAGAGTCAACCTACCTTACAGCATCTTTGCCTGTCCAAGCCCCTCCCTGTGAGCAGTCGCCTACAGACATCTCCGACATCCAATTGGAAAGACCCTGGTCGTGACTCTCTCCCTGTAGATGGCTTCTGGCGTAGCCCATCAGAAAGGGCAAGAGGGCAATAACTTCCTCCTTGAGACATGAAGTCTCTTCGGCGAGCCAGGCGCAGAGGGAACGGAACGTGGCGAAAATGAAGGGGTCGCCGTAACGACTCGGATCAACCTGGAGAAAAATACTTAAGTCAGTTTCAGAATCAGAGTTAGCCTTGTCTTACAGGAGTACTCTTTGAGCAAAGCTGAAAGTGTGATGTAAGGTAAACACTACCGTATTGGGTAAATCCATTTGAATTCAATCCCTTTTTGACAGCACCCCTTTTGATTTGAACGAAGCCTTCAATATATTTTCCCCATTGTAGGAAGGCTCAGAAAGTGACTTTTTGGCCCTGAATGTCAAAATGTAAACGTGTTCAAAGTGAACCCATTTTGCACACCCCACCATACCATGAGACATCCATGTCTTCATCACTGGAAAATATAGCCCTTTGCACTTCTACCCGTAAACAGTTTGAAAATCTTGAGACTGATAAGCACCTAAATTGGAACGTAGTGGCTGTACAGTTAAATGCTATACATGAGTATCAGAGCTCAGGGTCTCTGCTCCACAGCTCTGTATGGGTTTTGACTGACACTCGTTC
The DNA here is from genome assembly GCF_018296145.1 of Oncorhynchus tshawytscha. Taxonomy (NCBI): domain Eukaryota; kingdom Metazoa; phylum Chordata; class Actinopteri; order Salmoniformes; family Salmonidae; genus Oncorhynchus; species Oncorhynchus tshawytscha. The sequence continues at coordinate 6,086,301 of NC_056459.1, forward strand.
TGAACTTGACCACTGCGTGCAACAAGAAGTTGGCCACATCCCTCCCGCTAATTTGGCAACTTTTGCACATTTTTTGTTGTCCGAGTGAAGGAAATGCTGCAAATTACGAGGAGTCGATGTATTGTGAAAAGCGAGACATTGAGGATTCAAACAAATATTTCTTTGATGTCATACAAGCAAGCCAAACGCCTGCGAGTCCAAATGTGCACTTCACATCTCCATCTCATAAAACTCATGTAATATACAGTGTCAATGTTTATGATCACTAAGTTTGATGTACAGTTACAAGATGACATGGGTTGTCCTGTACAGAATGAGCCTGTTTGTTGTATTGTGAAGACAATTTCCCGCGGACCACACATCTGAACAAACTCACGAAAGCCTAATACTGTAAGATTATAAAATCCAATTTAGCTAGTCACGTTGGAAATTGAACAAGCTTTCAAATTATGCCCACCTGACCCAGAATGAGATTTATTATGGACCGCTTTTTGGATTGCGCAAACAGTATTTGTGTAAAGGCGGGGGGATGCAATGCTGTGTTAAAAACAACTACAAGTGTACTTGCTCTAGTTCCTCAACGGCACAGCTAGGAGAGCTAAAAAGAAACACTTTATAGCTGAAGACTCTTCGAGTCATATAAACGCAATGAAATTACTTAGGAACTGTGCACACTTAGGTGTGTGGCCACTTGGAAACACCAGTTAGACCGCTCACTCAAAACCTTTGTCATGTCTTAGGTTGCACCTATCCCAAATTTTCCAAGAATATTCTTATCATGTTACTGAATGCATTTCCAGATTTCGTTAAAGAAATTAGGTAAAGGACAGTAACATGCACATAAAATCAACAGTGTAATGTTTGGATTCACTCGTGTCAGGTGAACTGTTGTGTCCTCACCTTTTATCTAATAATTTTCCCATAATCTCCAAACTGTTTCCTTTTAATTGCTACCATGGGTATGAATATGCTTTCCATATTTCTTCTGTAAGAAACATTTCAATTTAGCCCTATCCATATAGTGGAACAGGTAAAAAAACATTTAAATACAAATTAAAATCAAATACAATTTTTTTTTTAAAGTTACCTTAAAAACGTAAATTATCCCTAAATATATATTCGCATAGACCCTATTTTACATTATCTGAGGTTCTTGTTTTGTGCCCGCCATCAGTTGAGGCACAAATCCTACAATTCTGTAAAGCAGGGTCTAAGCTACGTGAGTATTACATTTTTTTTTTTTCAATTAAATCAGAGTTCACCAATATTAGAGTTCACCCATATTTTGATAATTAACATTAAAAAAAGGTTAACATTTATTTTATTTTAAATAAAAACATTAATTTAAAAAAACATTTTTCAAGATATTTTAGAATAGTTTGACAACCTTTTTTGTGAGCTTTTAAATGATACCAAACCAGCTTTTCCAGTAATAAAGATGTGTAATGGTAGGGTGGGTATGCAAAATGGCTCAACTTCGAGCACATCTATCTTCTGAAAGTTTCGGCATTCAGGTCCAAAAAAGTCACTTCCTAACCACTTCTTCCATAGGCAAAAATGTATTGAAAGTTGTTTAAATCAAAAGGGATGTTATCAAAAAGCACTTGAAATCAAATGGATATACCCCATTGTGAATTTTGTGTGTCTGTGCTTTGTACTGTCCACGACAGTTATCTTGTGGGAAACATGATTTGAATTTTACTCCACCTACACTTTCTTACAGACACTCTGGCTGATGTGAAAAATGAGTATGAATGCAGCTTCTTTGCCTCGTTCTCTTACCTGCTGCAGGTGATAGATGACTGCCGAGAAGGCCTCCTCCAGAACCCGGAGAACCTGCCTGCTCTGCTGCAGACTGAGTCCAGTGATGGCAGTCTGTGGCTGGGCATCGCTCTGCTGGGCGACTCCCTGGCTGCTGCAGGCCTGCTCCATGGCCGCTTCCATGACGCGGTAGCAGGCGGTGAGTGTCTGTTGCAGCTGGGGACTCAGCTCTGTATCGGGGGGCTCCTCCAGGCCCATCCTCACCTCCACACAGGCCCGGTTCACCAGCAGGCAACAGAACTTAGGTGGCCCCACAGGCTCCCAGCCGCACAGGTCCAACAGGCAGGCGGAGAGGACTAACACAGGGCCTATTTGACCTGGGGTCAGCTTAGCCTGCAGCATGGGCCTCAGGGCTGCCCACAGACTGACCATAGTTGGCGTTAGGTCAGTGTCCTTTGGTGTTCCACCTGGCGAGGGGAGGAACTGCGGCACCAGGGCACACATATCGAGCTGGGTGAGGCCAGTGGCTTGGCAGAAGTCTTGGGAGACTCTGGCCAGGAGAGAGAGGAGTTCGGCTGGGTGCTTACTCCAGGCTCTCTCTTTAGTTTTGCCTGAGAGCAGGGCACCAAGAAGGGGTAGTCCTTTTTCATGGCTCAGTGTCTGTTTCTGCCCCAAGGCCCGACAAAGAGCTGGGACGGCACCCCTGGCCAGGAGCTGATCTGGGCCCCGGGGTAAAGCACACACTGTATTCAAAACCTGGTAACAGTCTGTAGCCAAGGCCTCATCCAGTTTGACTGTTGAATGGGAATTTGGAGCTCCATTTTCTGCAGTACCTTCCTCAGAGCCTGTAGGGCTCGTCGCATCTTGAGACGGTGCTTTGAATCCTGCAGTGTCCTGGACAGGCTCCTTGGTAGTGTTCGTGCTCTGTGATGACTGTTCATCTTCAGCCTGGCTTGGCTGGTCTGGTTCCATCCCTTGTCTAGCCTGGTGCTGGGCTTGTTTCTGCGGGCTCCATTTGGGCCCATCGGCCAGCAGCCCTAGCAGTAGAGGGATGGTGGTAAGGAGCTGTGGGTGGGCGGCCATGTCTGGGTCTGTGCTGAGGGCAGCCAGCAGAGCTGTGCCCAGAGACAGAAGCTCCTCTGGGGGCAAGCCGGAGGCATCACTCCCCCGGACCGCAGTCACCAGCAGGCGAGCAGGAAGACTCAGCCCCACCGCCTCAAAGATGCGCCGCAGTGTCGCACTGTCAAGCTGGCCTGCTGGACACAATCGTGTAATCTACAGAACAGAAAGTGAGGAATGGAGAATATAAGGGTGAAATATTTTTTTGTTACCCACCATACCAGATTAAATAGAATTACTAAGGGTCAGAGATAAGGTAGACTGGTGACACTCTTACCAGGAGGAGTGCAGCGAGTGTGTGGCTGTCGTTTTTGGCGTGGGTGAGTGTGTGTAGACAGCGCTCCAGAACCTCGCGCTGGGCAGCAGACAAGCCATCTATCGCCAGTGGCGCTCCCTCTCCTTCCTCACTGCCTGTGTGTTCGCCACTGGAATCACTCTCAGAACTCACAATAAATGTACCCTCAGCCATTGCTAATGCCATCCTGTAAACACAATATACATATCAGTGGTGAAAATGAATGAGACAGATCCAGACAATGCCCCATCTTCAAAATTGAGGTAGTAAGACATCAACCTCAACTGCATCCTGTACATTGGATTAGTGAGCAAAAATAAACCACTGCCTTTTTTTGTCAAGAGCTTACCTCAAATTAGTCCTTTTGGAAGTTTTTCTTGATAAGCCATTCTCATAATTTGTGTCATTGTTGTGGAGCACCACTCCTTCACTTTGTTTTCTGAAGTGCAAAGGCCCACCTGGACTCTTATATTATGAAATAAGTCTTGTTGTGCATTGTATTATGTTCATGTTAGCTGTGTAGCTAGCTAGACTAACTATCCCAAGATGTACTCTTAATAGGTAGACCAAACCAGTTTTGGTGATTTCTGGTATTTCATCAAAATAAATCAATACATTTTTGGACTCATTCAAAAGTTTTTACCTGATTAAGTACAATACCAATGGAAAATCATGTTTAAAAAGTTCAATTTATATTCCTAAAACGTAAGTTGAAAAGGATGCTGTCACTGCTTCCTGTTGACAAGACATTTTGAGAAATAGCCCAGTGTCCAAATCAATAACCAACAGTTTGTGAAATATTGAAGACCTAAACATAAAATGTACTATCTGCACATTCATGTGCAACAATAGTAATCATACTACTTGTAGTTTTTATGAACTGCACATGCACCAAAAAACACTGTGGCAATAAACCACTTAGCGATTAGGGGGAAATCAGGTTGTACGCGCTGATGAAACTAACACCTAAAAAACCTGCCACATTATTCTTTATTAGGATCCCCGTTAGCCTACAACTAGTCTTACACATGTAGTGTGTTTGCATTGATCAGCTACACATACATGTCAGTACATACACACAAAAAGTAGCTCAAACGGAGGAGAGGTGTTGCTTTATTAGTTTATTTTTTTAATAAACCAGGCTTGCTGTTCACTTGCACTATATGAGATGGAAGAGAGTTCCATGCAATCATCTGTGCGTTACCTTGAATTTGTTCTGTGCCTGGGACTGTGAAAAGACCCCTGGTGGCATGTCTGGTGGAGTAAGTATGTGTTAGTGTTGTGTGTAAGTTGACTATGCAAACAACTTGGAATTTCCAACACCATTTTTCTTATCAAACAAGAACCCAGTCAGTCTTTCCTCAACTCTTAGCCAAGAGAGCCTGGCATGCACATGATTAATATTAATACTCTGATTACAGTGAAGAGCAAAACGTGCTGCTCTGTTCTGGGACAGCTGCAGCTTAACTAGGTACTTCTTTGCAGCACTTGACCATGTGACTGGACAATAATCAAGACCAGATAAAACTAGAGGATGCAGTACATTCTTTGTTGAGTCAAAAACCCATGGAAACGTGATTTTTTTTTTTACATTACTGGTTAGAGAACAACCTGCAGAAGACAGTCAGCAACATTTTGGATTATTGAATTTAGATTTTTGATGAGGTCGCCAAAACAGAAACGCAACACTTTTTTTTTGTCAAGTACTCATATCGATTTCACGTTGATATCGATTGCTTGAGAGGGGGGAAACGAGGTCGCACGTCCTGATAAAACTAACAGTTCAAAACCCACAGAATCTGGGAATAATGTGTACATCTTTGGTTAGAGGACAATTTGTAGAACACCGCCATTTTGAATCAAGTCGGTTGCCAACGCGGTAAGTATAATGCAACACTTTTTTTGCTAATCACTTCGATATCACGCTGAAATCAATAGAACAGAGGGAAAACACTTCGGATGTAGCACTGTTTACACTAACACTATTCAAAGGCCACATGGAAACTTGGAACAACCTATACACGTTTGGTTAGATGAGAACTTGTAGAAGGCTTATCTATATTTTGGAATGTCGGATATTGATTTCGGGAGGCTGCCATCACAGAAAAGGAACAGACCACTTTTTCTGTTAGTTAAATTAAACATAACGACGCAACATAGGATAGAAGTGACAACGGTTGGCTACTATTTAAGTGATAGCTTGACAGTCGAATTCATGTATTGGTGTGCGGCATGCGACTTTTATAAAAACTGCCCCAAATTGTCTGTGCCATTTCCTTAACGTTCAAAGTCCTGCGCATCCCAGCGCGTGACAAAAATCAACAGTACAAAACCAAAGATATGTATCGGTTTTAAACAATCAATCTCATGTCATCACGATGGCTATACACTTTTATACTAATATCACCAATATGAGGTATAAAGGATGTGTAATTCCACTCAAATTTTACAGGGTGAAAAATGCAAGCTTGTGTAAAGTAGTAACACAAACTGTCCACATTAGGAAAATTAGCGCAATATAGAATATGGCAAAAATAATTCTACATGTCACTTTAAGTGTGTTGCCCAATCAAACTATTGCAACAATGACATTAAACTCAATGAACCAATTAAGAATTTTTTAAAGCTCTCAAACAACTTAGCTCCGCGCTCTAGACCAGTGTTTCCCAAACTTGGTCGTGGAATCAGCTGTGTAGTGCTAGGGCGAAAACCAAAACATGCGCCCAGGGGGTGCCCCAGGACCAAGTTTGGGAAACACTGCTCTAGACTAAAGCCTCCAGTGTCTGTGCAGCAGCCTGGAAGTTTGACAGCCCTACTCTTTTAAGGAGCCTTGTTATTTGCCGAGGTAAACTGGCTCTAACAGCCAAATACTCCATCTAAACATGAATCGATTCTCAATTACGATACGCTTCCAAAAACAAAGCCCTTTTCATATCACACAAATACAATTTCACAAAAGCAAAATACACACTTTTCACCAGTTATCAGTTGCAGCTGACAGTATTTTTCAGTGACAACACGTTTCTGGCGACCTTCTACACAGGTGTTCGGTGCCGCTGTAACATAGAAATATGGCCATGTGGGAACACGAACCTGGCCTAATCCTATAAAAAAGGTGAGCGCCAATTTAACCTTGTATTTTTAGGAAAATATGTATCGCTGCTATGAAAGATAAGGTCCTTATTACTTCCTAAACCGTAATGTATGCGATTAATGTTAATGTTCAGACCGAGCGTCGGGGCTCTTGTGGAACTGAGAGTCATGCTCAAGGGCTAGGCTAACTCAAATTAGTAAGCTTTCCAAAGTGTTGTGGCTAATGAACTCATATCGTTCACGTTCCCGCGTACATATATTTTTGCATTTTCTTTGGCATACATTGAAAACTACTGTGATAAAATAATTAGTGGAAGTAGCTACAAACATACTCACATTTAGGCTAGCTGCGTTCTTTATTTGTTCATTCAACTTTCAGCGCTGCACAAGAGAATGAGATCCACGAAAGCAAGCTGTCAAAACAAGAGATGGTTAGAACAACCAATCAACGTGATCAACAAATTATAATCGGCCAATCATGAGGAGGTTCTTTGACATGTAAGGACGCCATTTTGGTTGGTGGCCCGTTCTGGGAACGTTTATATTTTTGGTTGGCAAAGCAAAATTTTGGCACATTATTTCAATGCCCTTTGATAATGTTGTGTTTAGTCATAGCAATAAAAGTTACTCCAAAAGATTGCAATTACTTGGCTGCGTGAGACGGACGTGATTGGATTAATCGTGTTTAGGTTTATATTGTAGCGACCCGCACAGACAGTTTTGTGTTATGTGTTAGGCTAGTAGGTGGTTGTGTTGTACTTACCAGTACCCAGTGTTCGCGGAGTCCGACATGCCAATCAACCTGCTATCTGCCAATCACGGGAATGCCTGGAATGTTCTGATGCCGGGCATTCTGGCGGTTGGCGGAGTGGTGTGGAGGGGGGTTGTGCAGGGGGATGGAGCATTGGAAGTTAAGACCAGGTTTAGCCTTTGTTCTCTCTTTGGCGTGGGCTACGGCCAAACAGTAGCCTGTGTAAAGTTGGGTTAATAAACCGTCAATTCTTAAACTCAACCCTCTGTCTGGACAATTGTTCCTTTATGATCTAGTCAGGTCATTACAATATTAAGTCGCAAACTTAAGCAAGACCTCTCAGAAGCCAGTTTTTGTGAACTATATTGAACAAAAATACAATGCAACAATTTCAAATATTTTACATTGTTACAGTTCATATATGAAAATCTGTCAATTGAAATAAATAAATTAGGCTCTAATCTATGGATTTCACATGACTGGGCAGGGGTGCAGCCATGAGTGTGGCTGGGAGGGCATAGGCCCACCCACTGGGGAGCCAGGCCCAGCCAATCAGAATGAGTTTTTCCCTACAAATACTCCTTAGAAGGTGAAGAGGCCAAATGTGGAGGTCCTGGGCTGCCATGGTTACAAGCAGTGTTTCCTCTAAGCTGCACGCCCAAGACAGCCATGCAGCTCCCCAGGACTGCCACAGAGAGAAGCACGAGATTGAACTTCACTCAACTTTCTAGAGCAGTGGTCACCAACCGGTCGATCTCCAAGGTATTCCTAGTCAATATTCCTAGTAAAAACCTCAACGATAAAGCCTTGTACTCCTTTTTTATGTCACAGGCTGTTGGCGGTAGGTGCACCCAATTCAGCTGCCCTGTGCACCTGGTAGGCGAAACTCTGCCTTCCCGGCTGGCGCAGTGAGCAAATCAAGTTCACTGTAGGCCTACCGCAGGCCAATCGTATGGCTCAGATGACCATGTCTGCAGTAACGTAGCAGACATAATAGAAAGCTACAGCAAAGTTGATACTGTGAGATTTCAAAACTTTTAAAACCATGACTAGAGAGAGACTGTCAATGAATACCGCAAAGATACGTTGTTTTTAAGTTCTTACTCAGCACTGTCAACACTTTGTATTCATCGCTTTTACAATCCATAAAACACGCATTATTCCTATTTATACAGCATTACAACAAGTATTGCAGTAGTATTGAATGAGTATTAAAGTGTATCTATAGGCTTCTGTTATTATTAGTGGCAAGTTTTTATTTAATATCAAAGAATATTTCACTTTCGCTGTTCATAGGAGTAACAACATGAATTTGTGCATGAGGCAGAAATAATGCGGTGTGACTCGAGTTTCGCCATCAGTTGGAACACTGTGTCCCATTTTGGTCAGTGTCAGTGGAGGGAAGGGAGAGCTGAGTGATGTTAAGAGGCGGATCCTCAGTCTGCTGCTCTCTCCCTTGCTGAGACTGACCATCAGCATATCGGAGCAACCCAGAGCATATCGAAGCAACTCAGAGCATATCGGAGGATTTCTGCCGATCTGGATCATTACACCGGATCAGTAATCCAGGTCATGGCAGCTAGCTAGCTGCAAACAGTGGCTACTGTTAGCTAACGCCTCTGTCCCGAAGCTAGCACCAGCTAGCCTCAAGCTAGGCCCATGCTAATTCTAGGGCTACAATACCTCCTTTGCCAATTGGCCTGGATCCTTTATTGTCGACACGGAGCCCCGCGATCTATCGCGACTGGACTGCCGACGTGATCGCCCGATGTGGTCTCTATTACGATATCGCCGCAGAACCATCTACTAGCCCCGGCCTGCTAGCTTTTCTGAACGCTATGTCCCCTGATTGCCCAGCGTAGTAGTGACTACCGAACAGCACTCTGACTCACCTACTGCTGCTCTTTTGACCCTATGATCACTTGGCTAAACAGCGGATGCCCCCTGGACTGTTTCAATAACAAGGTATCTCATTTTGTTTACCTGTTGGCCCCAGCCTCGAACTCAGGTCCTGTATGTACCTAACTTACCAACTCTGCCCATTCATCGCCATTTACCCATTGTCTTAGCTCTCCTGATCAACACCTGTGATTGCTTTATGCCTCTCTCTTATGGAAATATGCCTTGTCTACATATGCCTTGTTTACATCCCTTGGATAGTTTTTGTTTTATTTCACTGTAGAGCCCTCAGTCCCGCTCAAAATGCCTTAGCTCTTTCGTCACCACCCCACACACATGCCAAAATCTCACTTAGGTTAATTGATGCCTCCAGAGACAAAACCTCTCTTATCGTCACGCAACGCATAGGTTTACCTCCACTGTACTCCCATCCTACCATACCCTTGTCTGTACCTTATGCCTTGAATCTATTCTACCACGTGCAGAAATCTGTTCCTTATATTCTCTGTCCCAATGCACTAGATGACCAGTTATTATAGCCTTTAGCCGTACCCTTATCCTACTCCTTCTCTATTCCTCTGGTGATGTAGAGGTTAACCCCTGTAGCCCCCAGTTCCACTCCTATTCCCCAGGCGCTATCATTTGTTGACTTCTGTTAGCATAAAAGCCTTGGTTTCATGCATGTTAACATCAGAAGCCTCCTCCCTAAGTTTGTTTTTCCACTGCTTTAGCACACTCCACCAACCCTGATGTCCTAGCGGGGCCTGAATCCTGGCTTCGGAAGGCCACCAAAAATTCTGAAATTTCCATCCCCGATGACAACATTTTCCGTCAAGATATAACTGCCCAAGGGGGTGGAGTTGCAATCTACTGCAGAGACAGCCTGCAGAGTTTTGTCATGCTATCCAGGTCTGTGCCCAAACAGTTTGAGCTTCTACTTTTAAAAATCCATCTTTCCAGAAATAAGTTTCTCATTGTTGCCACTTGCTACAGACCCCCCTCAGCCCCCAGCTGTGCCCTGGACACCATATGTTAATTAATTGCCCCCCATTTATCTTCAGAGTTTGTACTGTTAGGTGACCTAAACTGGAATATGCTTAACACCCCAGCCGTCCTACAATCTAAACTAGATGCCCTCAATCTCACCCAAATTATCATGGAACCTACCAGGTACAACGCCAAATCCGTAAACACGGGGGCACCCTCATAGATATCATCCTGACCAACCTGCCCTCTAAATACACCTCTGCTGTCTTCAACCAGGATCTCAGCGATCACTGCCTCATTATCTGCGTCCGTAATGGGTCCGCGGTTAAACGACCACCCCTCATTGCTGTCAAACGCTCCCTTTAAAACACTTCAGTGAGCAGGCCTTTCTAATCGACCTGGCCGGGTATCCTGGAAGGATATTGACCTCATTCAGTCTGTAGAGGATGCCTGGTTATTCTTTAAAAGGGCTTTCCTCACAATCTTAAATAAGCATGCCCCATTCCAAAAATGTAGAACCAGGAACAGATATACCCCTTGGTTCACTCCAGACCTGACTGCCCTTGACCAGCACAAAAACATCCTGTGGCGTTCTGCATTAGCATCGAATAGCCCCCGCGATATGCAACTTTTCAGGCAAGTTAGGAGCCAATATACACAGGCAGTTAGGAAAGCAAAGGCTAGCTTTTTGAAGCAGAAATGTGCATCCTGTAGCACAAACTCCAAAAAGTTATGGGACACTGTAAACTCCATGGAGAATAAGAGCACCTCCTCCCAGCTGCACACTGCGCTGAAGCTAGGAAACACTGTCACCACCTAAATCCTGTCAGGTGGATGGATTATCTGGGCAAAGAAGAAATGCCCATTAACAGGGATGTAAACAAATGTGTGCACAAAATTTGAGAGAAATAAGCTTTTTGTGTGTATGGAACATTTCTGGGATCTTTTATTTCAGCTCATGAAACAGGGGACCGACACTTTACATGTTGCATTTATATTTTAGTATCAAAACTATCTATTGAACACTTATTCTTTAATTGTTTGCATAGTGAGGTGTTCTGGACTGATGTGAAGTTATAAATTGGCAAGAAAATTTATACAACCATAGAAATAGAAAGTTTGACATTATTTTACTACACTGATTCTACAATTGAATGTCAGTATTTCATTAATCTCTTTATTTTATTTGGAACATTTTTTCATACACAAATCAAAATTTATGAAGAAAATGCCCCATTTAATATTTTCAACTGATTTGGAAAATTATTTAGAGTCATTAAAACGAATGCAAAACAAAATGTCTGAAATGTATTCGCAACATGTCTGTATTGGATTTAATGTTTTGTTTTTATTTATTTGTATATATTTTATATATTTGTTTTGATTTATTTTTCCTCTGTAATTTCTTCTTTATGTAATCCCTCTGGCTGTTCTGTCTTTTGTGTTTTGTATGTTACTATTGTTGAATAAATAAACAATAAACATTTATAAATAAATTACCTCTGAGAAGCCAGCAAGAATAAGCAATACCAAGCAGTAAAAATAAGGATGTGACCTCGGCGATTACCCTTCACAATAAAACTCCCGCAATGAAAGACGGTAAAAAATTACAGACATTGTCGAAATTCCTAAAATTGGCAAATGTTAGCAGAGTTAGATTTTAACCAATATCAAAAAAGGAACAAATTATATTATAGCATTGACAATATTGTAACTAGCATTAAAAGTAATGATTAAGGTTTCTACGGTAACAAAAGTAATACAAATAAAACATTATTTATAATACTACTGTTAATAATAATATAGTAGGCTTAAGGTCATTAAAATCATTTTAATGTAAAAACAATGTTAATAATAATATTAATATTATCATAATAATACACTTCAGTAAAAATGTCTCTTATGACCGAAAAGAGCTTCTGAACAACAGAAGAGCGATTACTCACCTTGAATTGGATAAATCATTTTTCTTTAATGAGTCGGAGGAGAGGAATTTACTCCAGACACCCGAACAGTCCCTCATCCCCATCATTTGCAGGAGAAAGAGACAGAGATTTTGCAGAAGGAGATCGGGGTGCCTTGTGAGGATCAGGCGACAAGTGGCTAATCTGCCTTTGCCATCTGTACTGTTGGCCAACGTATAATTGCAGGAAAATAAATGGGACAAACTAAAAGCACGTACATCCTACCAATGGGACATTAAAAACTGGAATGTCTTATGTTTCACCGAATCGTGGCTGAACGATGACATTAATAACATACAGCTGGCTGGTTATACACTCTTTCGGCAGGATAGAACAGCAGCCTCTGGTAAGACAAGGGGTGGCGGTCTATGTATATTTGTAAAAAAACAGCTGGTGCACGATATCTAAGGAAGTCTCAAGGTTTTGCTCTCCTGAGGTAGAGTATCTCTTGATAAGCTGTAGACCACACTATCTATCTAGAGAGTTTTCATCTGTATTTTTCGTAGCTGTCTACATACCAACACAGACCGATGCTGACACTAAGACCGCACTCAATGAGCTGTATACGGCCATAAATAAACATACAGCCATAAAATCAGTTTTACCTCATTTCTACCAGCATATTTAATGTGCAACCAGAGGAAAAAAAACTCTAGACCACCTTTACTCCACACACAGAGACACGTACAAAGGTCTCCTTCGCCCTCCATTTGGCAAATCTGTCCATTATTCTATCCTCCTGATTCCTATTTACAAGCTAAAATTTAAGCAGGAAGCAACAGTGACTCGGTCAATAAAAAGTGGTCAGATGAAGCAGATGCTAAACTACAGGACTGTTTTGCTAACACAGACTGAAATACCTTCCAGGATTCTTCCGATGGCATTGAGGAGTACACATCAGTCCCTCATCAAGTCCCTCCCTCACTAGCTTTAAGCACCAGCTGTCAGAGCAGCTCACAGATTACTGCACCTGTACATAGCCCATCTATAATTTAGCCCAAACAACTACCTCTTTCCCTACTGTATTTATTTTATTTATTTATTTTGCTCCTTTGCACCCCATTATTTTTATTTCTACTTTGCACATTCTTCCACTGCAAATCTACCATTCCAGTGTTTTACTTGCTATATTGTATTTACTTTGCCACCATGGCCTTTTTTTGCCTTTACCTCCCTTATCTCCCCTCATTTGCTCACATTGTATACAGACTTGTTTCGACTGTATTATTGACTGTATGTTTGTTTTACTCCATGTGTAACTCTGTGTTGTTGTATGTGTCGAACTGCTTTGCTTTATCTTGGCTAGGTCGCAATTGTAAATGAGAACTTGTTCTCAACTTGCCTAACTGGTTAAATAAAGGTGAAAAGAAATGTAAGATAAAAAGTCACTGGCTTCATCAATAAGTGCAACGAAGACGTCGGCCCAACAGTGACTGTACGTACATACCCCAACCAGATGCCATGGATTACTGGCAACATCCGCCCTGAGCGAAAGGGTAGAGGTGCCAATTTCAAGGAGCGGGACTCTAACCTGGAAGCTTATAAGAAATCCCTCTATGCCCTCTGATGAAGAATCAAACAGGCAAAGCATCAATACAGGACTAAGATCAAATCGTACTCCACCGGCTCTGACATGTGTCGGATGTGGCAGGGCTTGCAAACTATTACAGACTACAAAGGGAAGCACAGTCGAGAGCTGCCCAGTGACTCGAGCCTACCAGACGAGCATTAGCTGTTCCGGACGACTGTGTGATCACGTTCTCCCCAGCCGATGTGAGTAAGACCTTTAAACAGGTCAACATTCACAAGGCCGAAGGGCCAGACGGATTACCAGGACGTGTACTCCAAGCATGTGTTGACCAACTGGCAAGTGTCTTCACTGATATTTTCAACCTCTCCCTGTCTGAGTCTGTAATACCAATATGTTTCAAGCAGACCACCATAGTCCCTGTGCCCAAGAACACTAAGGTAACCTGCCTAAATGACTACCGACACGTAGTACCCTACCCAGACTATTTTCATTGCCCCCCCTTCCATGCTGCTACTCTCTGTTATTATCAATGCATAGGGACTTTAGTAACTCTACCTACATGTACATATTACCTCAATTACCTCAACTAAGCGGTAACCCTGTATATAGCCTCGCTATTGTTATTTTACACCTGCTCTTTAATTATTTGTTACTTGTATTTGTTACGTTGCTATTTAACCCATTCAATTGGACGATGGTTCAGTATGTTTTTTCATATTGGACATGCATATTGCACCTTACATAATTGCCTGTACATTGTGTTGCAGTGAGCAGCACTTATAGTTTTCATATTGGACATAGGTCTACATATTTGACACGAAGGTGGCTCCCCGGCGTTGCCGGCCTACCAAAATATAACTTTTTGATAAAAACTCAACTCGTCGTGTTTGGAGGACAAAGAATGCTGAGTTGCATCCAAAGAACGCCATACCTACTGTGAAGCATGGGGATGGAAACATCATGCTTTGGGGCTGTTTTTCTGCAAAGGGACCAGGACGACTGATCCGTGTAAAGGAAAGAATGAATGGGGCCATGTATCGTGAGATTTTGAGTGAAAACCTCCTTCCATCAGCAAGGGCATTGAAGATGAAACGTGGCTGGGTCTTTCAGTATGACAATGATCCCAAACACACTGCCCAGGCAACAAAGGAGTGGCTTCGTAAGAAGCATTTCAAGGTCCTGGAGTGGCCTAGCCAGTCTCCAGATCTCAACCTCATAGAAAATCTTTGGAGGGAGTTGAAAGTCCGTGTTGCCCAGCAACAGCCCCAAAATATCACTGCTCTAGAGGAGATCTGCATGGAGGAATGGGCCAAAATACCAGCAACAGTGTGTGAAAACCTTGTGAAGACTTACAGAAAACGTTTGACCTCTGTTATATACCCTTTGTTGGCAATGACAAAGTATTGAGATAAACTTTTGTTATTGACCAAATACTTATTTTCCACCATAATTTGCAAATAAATTCATTAAAAATCCTACAATATGATTTTCTTCTCATTTTGTCTGTCATAGTTGAAGTGTACCTATGATGAAAATTACAGGCCTCTCTCATCTTTTTAAGTGGGAGAATTTGCACAGTTGGTGGCTGACTAAATACTTTTTTGCCCCTCTGTATGTTGATGGGTGAGGAACAAAATCCATTTAATCCATTTTGAAATCAGGCTGTAACACAACAAAATGTGAATACTTTCTGAATGCACTGTATATTTATATTTCAGACTCTGACATTGCTGGTATTACTGCACTATTATAGCTAGGAACATAAACATTTCTCTACACCCACGATAACATCTGCAAAATGAGTATGCTTGTCACACCCTGATCAGTTTCACCTGTCCTCGATATTGTCTCCACCCCCCCCAGGTGTTGCTTGTTTTCCCCAGTGTATTTATCCCTGTGTTTCCTGTCTCTCTGTGCCAGTTCGTCTTGGATGTTTCCAAGTCAACCAGGGTTTTTCCCGTTCTCCTGCTTTTTGCATTCTCATTTATCTAGTCCTCCCAGTTTTGAGCCTGGCCTGTTTCTGGACTTTGTACCCGCCTGCCTGAACATTCTGCCTGCCTTGACCACGAGCCTGTCTGTCACTCTGTAACTCCTGGACTCTGATCTGGTTTTGATCTTTTTGTCTGTCCACGACCATTCTCTTGCCTACCCCTTTGGATTAATAAACATTGTAAGATTCCAACCATCTGCCTCCTGTGTCTGCATTTTGGTCTCGCCTTGTGCATTGATAATGTGACCAATACAATTTGATTTGATAAAGTAACGTACAGGAAAAACTATTGATTGTGTGCCCATAAAACCAGGGTCCAGTATACAGTGCCTTGCACAAGTACTCATCCCCCTTGGCGTTTTTTCCTATTTTGTTGCATTACAACCTGTAATTTAATTAGAGTTTTATTTGGATTTCATGTAATGGACATACACAAAATAGTCCAAATTGGTGAAGTGAAATTTAAAAATGAACTTGTTAAAAAAAATCGACAAAATAAAAAACAGAAAAGTGGTGTGTGCATATGTATTCACCCCTTTGCTATGAAGCCCCTAAATAAGATCTGGTGCAGCCAAATACATTCAGAAGTCACATGATTAGTTAAAATAAAGTCCACCTGTGTACCATCTAAGTGTCACATGGTCTGTCACATGATCACAGTATATATGCACCTGTTCTGAAAGGCCCCAGAGTCTGCAACACCACCAAGCAAGGGGCTCCACTAGCAAGCGGGACCATGAAGACCAAGGAGCTCTCCAAACAGTTCAGGGACAAAGTTGTGGAGAAGTACAGATCAGGGTTGAGTTATAAAAAAATATCCAAAACTTTGAACATCCCACAGAGCACCATTAAATCCATTATTAAAAAATGGAAAGAATATGGTACCTCAACAAACCTGCCAAGAGAGGGCTGCCCACCAAAACACACAGACCAGGAAAGGAGGGCATTAATCAGAGGCAACAAAGAGATCAAAGAGAACCCTGAAGGAGCTGCAAAGCTCCACAGCGGAGATTGGAGTATCTGTCCATAGGACCACTTTAAGACGTACACTCCACAGAGCTGGGCTTTATGGAAGAGTGGCCAGAAAAATGCCATTGCTAAAAGAAAAAAAATGAGCAAACACATTTGGTGTTTGCCAAAAGGCATGTGGGAGACTCCCCAAACATATGGAAGAATGTACCCTGGTCAGATGTGACTAAAATGTAGCTTTTTGGCCATCAAGGAAAACCCTATGTCTGGCTCAAACCCAACACCTCTCATCACCCCGAGAACACCATCCCCACAGTGAAGCATGGTGTTGGCAGCATCATGCTGTGGGGATGTTTTTCATCGGCAGGATCTGGGAAACTGGTAAGAATTGAAAGAATGATGAATAGCGCTAAATGACAGTACAAAAGTGTAGACTGGACCCTGGTTTTATGGACAGAATCTATAGTTTTTCCTATACAGTGCTATATATGTACCATATTTGTTGCGTATCCAGTGGAAAAACAGTTTAACCATTTTTGGGGGACAATTTATAAACAATAAAAGACTGAAATATCACATTAACATTATATATATTATATAACATTATTCAGACCCTTTACTCAGTGCAATACAAGTGTGCCAAGCTTGTAGCGTCATACCCAAGAAGACTCGAGGCTGTAATCGCTGCCAAAGGTGAAGCACAGTATGACACTACAAGCTTGGCACACTTGTATTTGGGGAGTTTCTCCCATTCTTCTCTGCAGATCCTCTCAAGCTCTGTCAAGTTGGATGGGGAGCGTCACAGCACAGCTCTTTTCTTTTCTTTCTTTTTTTGGGGGGGGTGTTTTTTTCCCCCAATTTCGCGGTATCCAATTGTTAGTAGTTACTATCTTGTCTCATCGCTACAACTCCCATACGGGCTCGGGAGAGACGAAGGTCGAAAGCCATGCGTCCTCCGATACACAACCCAACCAAGCCGCAATGCTTCTTAACACAGCACGCATCCAACCCAGAAGCCAGCCGCACCAATGTGTCGGAGGAAACACCGTGCACCTGGCGACCTGGTTAGCGCGCACTGCGCCCGGCCCGCCACAGGAGTCGCTAGTACGCAATGAGGCAAGGATATCCCAACTGGCCAAACCCTCCCTAACCCGGACTACGCTAGGCCAATTGTGCATCGCCCCATGGACCTCCCGGTCACGGCCAGCTGCGACAGAGCCTGGGCGTGAACCCAGAGTCTCTGGTGGCACAGCTAGCACTGTGATGCAGTGCCCTAGACCACTGTGCCACCTGGGAGGCCCCTGCACAGCTATTTTCAGGTCTCTCCAGAGATGGTAGATCAGGTTCAAGTCCAGGCTCTGGCTGGGTCACTCAAGGACATTCAGAGACTTGTCCCGAAGCCACTCCTGCGTTGTCTGTAATGTAACAACATGTGGAAAAAGAGGTCTGAATACTTTCTGAAAGCACTTTACTTTTTACAAGAACCGGAGCACATGAATTGACAAGTCGTTTACAGTTTTTGACCAATCACAAAGCAAATAAAATGTTATCACCTCACATATCATCACCCCAAATACAATCCTACTGCCTAGCCTAACCGCGCGAAAGCTAAACAACGTTGCCAGGATTGGATGAAGCCATTTTAGGGGAGTTTGTGAGGGGGTTCATTTAATTTTGGGGGGTTTTCAAGTCCATGGTTGAGTAAAAATGGGGGAAGGTATCATGGGGGATATGATGCAGGAAATATTACTATGATGGGGGATTTATTAATAAATGGGGGGCAAACACAGGAGAAGTTTACAAGTTAATTAAAAATAAAACCCCTGAAAGGAGGGGTCTGAGCTAGCAACCCTGAGGTACCATAGTTACAATCTGATGCTGCGTTCAAAACAACTGGGAACTCTGAAAAAAACGAGGTCTGACTGGGAAAAATGGTTTTGAACGGTCATCCAACTCGGAATTCCAACAAGATAGCTGACTTCTTGATTTTACCTATTTTTCTGAGTTCCTAGTTGTCTTAAGTACCATGTCACAGGTCAGGTTTTCTCCCTTGAGTGTACTTCCAGTATCCAGGTGACCCTGATTGGGCTTATTGGGTTCACCTGCTGGATGACTATTTAGGTTCCTCTGTGGAGTGTGCCAGTTGCTCAGGTCTCATGTTTTGTTCAGTGTTCCCTTGCTTTGTTGTTTTGCTATGAAGAGCTTAAGTAAATATTCTGGATTTACCCTTACCTCTGTCTGCTGTGTTTCTCTTCGCCTGGGTCAGAGTTCATACTAGCATTAATGTCACACCGTAAGTCAGTCGAGTGAGAGGATAAGTTCAATAGAGTTAACTGCACCTCAGATTGCAGCCCAAATAAATGCTTCACAGAGTTCAAGTAAGAGACACATCTCAACATCAACTGTTCAGAAGAGACTCCGTGAATCATGCCTTCATGGTCGAATTGCTGCAAAGAAACCACTACTAAAGGACACCAAAAAGAAGAGACTTGCTTGGGCCAAGAAACACGAGCAATGGACAATAGACCGGTGGAAATCAGTCATTTGATCCAAATTTGAGATTTTTGGTTGCAACCGCTGGGTCTTTGTGAGACGCAGAGTAGGTGAATGGATGATCTCCGCATGTGTGGTTCCCATCGTGAAGCATGGAGAAGGAGGTGTGATGGTGTGGCGGTGCTTTGTTGGTTTCATAGTTTTTACAATGTAGAAAATAGAAAAAATAAAGAAAAACCGTTGAATGAGTAGGTGTGTCCAGACTTTTGACTTGTACTGTACATACATATATACAAACATATATACAGTATGCTACAGTAGAAACGACAACACGATATACAGGAAATAAGGCACTTATTATTTGTAAGTGTAACCGATGTGAAATGGCTAGCTAGTTCGAGTGGTGCGCGCAAATAGCGTTTCAATCGGTGACGTCACTCGCTCAGACCTTGAAGTAGTTGTTTCCCTTGCTCTGCAAGGGCTGTGGCATTTGGGCCGATGGGTAACGATGCTTCGTGGGAGGCATTTGTAGATGTGTGCAGAGGGTCCCTGGTTCGAGCCCAGGTAGGGGCGAGGAGAGGGACAGAAGCTATGCTGTTACATAAGGAAAACAACAATGAAGGCAATGCAGTCACCAGCCAGAAAATATGCCACGGGGAAAAAGTAAGTACAAGGCCTGTTCTGCCAAGAGATGTGCAAATGTCTGCATATTAGAAACTGGGAAACACTGGGGAAGTGCTTGGGCTCTTGTCAAATAGGGAAGTTGGTCTGGTTCAGTTAAGCCTCAAAAATAAATTGACCACAACAGTGAAATTGGCTCCTTATGTGAATTAATGAGGCTGGACACAGCTCAATTCAAACTGTTAAAATAAACTGTTAGAAAATAAAACTTGACAAGTTTGGTTTGAGGGCAGCACAGGTTAACTGTCCTGTTGCATAACAATCACATTTTGGAACAGTAATTGCATTCTCACATCACATGCATTAAAAAACTAATGCTGGGGCAACCGTTCGATATGTTTGGAATTCATGTGTGAAAAGAATACGGTAAAGGTTCAAGTTTGTAATAGGCTTAAAATACAAAAATATCAAAACAACGTTCTATGGCTAGCGCTCAATGTTGCTCCTATTGGCCAGATTTCACGTCATCTCTGATATCCTCAGACATGGATGATGGATGTCTAATACTGACTTGTATCACGGGTGACCTGGCTGCAAAATGAGCAGAGATGCTCCTCTGGGTGTAACTGTAGATTTGGAAACTAGAAGTGCTCTTGAGTAGAATGGACCCCCCTTTTATTGCGACACAACATAGGCTACACAATTGTAGCCTAAAGTGCGATATGTATGTCCAATATGAAAAAAATATTGGACTTAAGAGGATTTTCCACAATAACCAATGTTCTATTATTTTCGCCCTAACTATTAATTTACTAAGGAATGATATCTTATTCTGAAGGATTTCAAAAATCCGTGACCCGGAAGTACTTAGTTATTCTTGCCTGTTGTGACAGTGGTGTAAGGAAGCGCTGACCCAAACAGTGAACAGCGAGCAACGACGACGTATCCTAGCTCAAACACAGAAAGCGAAACATTTAATACGACGACTGGTGAGTGTATAATTTTCAGCTGTCATACATAAACTGCATGCATTCGATCAGTGAGTGGGCTAATGATACCAGGTTCCAAAGCCACACCAGTATAAACAGCTGGTGCCTGGACGGGGTGGTCATTCCAGGATTATAACGAGATATATGACATTTTACACCTGTCATGTTTAATATCAATAACATATGTATTTAAGCATGATTATAATGGAAGAATGGCATAAATCATTATCGGTGTTTCCACTGCGCAATCTTGCCTACTGATGTCGACTGAGGACGGTTTTTAGAGATGATTTGCTTGTTTAGCCAATGGCTATGTTCAGCTTGTTAAAAAAACAAACTTGGCTACCTTTTCTTATAGGTCATAATTCTAGACTACTCATGCATTTTCATGATTTATTATTTGTTTTTCGTTTGCAGGGTTTGAAATGGAAATGTCGATTAAATATCTGAATGTGTCTTCATTTGAAACGAGGCAGTGCCAAAGACATGGGGGGCATTCAGTAATCCGAGAAAGTGCTCCTTTGAACTGTCTGTCGACAGCAGCCAACAGAGGATTTACTGGTGTGTTTTTGATTAGCCTTGCTGAGAGAAGGGGAGGTGGAAGAAAAATCCGGGTAAACTTTTCTCGGATCTGAAGTTTACCATCGCAGAGATCCTTGTATGCGTTTTTTCTCATTGGAACTTGCTTCTAAAAAACGGTGACGGTGGTGGCATCCCAGTGACGGAGTCACATGGCAGAGCGAGCGCAGTTGTGCGGGCACCACGTCACACGACTGGTCTCAAGCCACTGCGCTGCCAAAATGCAAATTGCGGTTATAATTTAGAATAACTGACAGCCAAGTGTTTGTTTAAAAAAAAAACTTTCCCCTGTTTGTCTTATATGAAAGGAACTTAAATTAACTGGAAACAAAGCCAATTGGGTTTCTAAACGCCGTAAACAACTTCTAAAAGCCAGGCTTTTGTGACATCCGTCATTGCAGTCGGCTTCTTTATCAGGATAACGTTACAGCAGTTGATAAGACTGAGGCGGATGGAAGTGTGGCATGATCTGCGTGCTGGAATGCGGATCCGACTAGGAATTGACCTCTATCATGCAGGTTTGTTAGTCATGCTTAGTAAGTGGACGCTTAATATTAAATGACTTAATAGCTCAGCAGTTGCGCATAGTCTCACTTAGATAATTAGTCAGAAAATGCTGTGAATGTGAGAGAGCCTATGTCCAATGCCATGGCAATGCACTCTACTCCAACCAGAACTAAATGTTCTCATGCTGATCTGTTTAGTTTTTTTCCCCCTGGACCTCCTGCAAGAACTTTCTGAGGAATTGTGAAGTAAAAAATAGTAGTCTACTGCTATTCTCCTTGGGGTAGATTTTCAGCATGTGGCAAGCATTCCGCCTTCTGTAATTCGAGTATTAGATAGAATTCGACACCGCTTTGAGTTGCTGGAATGAATCCATTCTCATAAGGCAAACGTTTTCAGTCCCACCAGGCAAACCTGTGGGACCAACTGTTGCTGCCATGTTATTCTGACACACTTGTTATTGTGTCTCAAGCTAAGCTTTGTACTTACTAGGAGAAGGCCACAATAAGTGCTGGAAATCACTTCCAAAGCAAAAGATGGGTATGAAAATGCGGTGTTATTTTGGTAAGAAAAGTCAGCGCCGTCTTAAATCTGCCGCTGAACGTTTTGAGGATGCTCGTACTTTTGTGTCCACTACCGGTAAGTCGCTGTCTATCTTAACTTATCTGAAATGCAATTTCCTGTCGGCTCAATTGAAATTCTGTGGACTCCAGAAAGACTTCCTACTGTCGTTGGGCAATTCCACGTTAATGGAATTTCACTGAGACTAAGATTTTTCACTTAAAATGTATGCCAAATCAAAACCATTGATTTTGAAGTTTTAACAAACCTTACAACTCTATGCACAAGGACAACTTATCAATTTACACTGAACATTTTACCAAAACACATTCTGGAAGAACTGTGCAGATGCAAAGTTTGGGAACCGAATTTCAATCAAATCTTCCTCTGTTTTTTATGTGACTACTACAATGGCATTTCATCATGGGTCCCAGATCTGGGCTACACAGAAATGCATAATTATGGGTGTGAATATCATTCTCTTCATGGTGATGTATCCTGAATAGGTACACAAAGGTATAAATATGAAATATCCTCCTTTGCATTTTAGTGTATTATTCTATCACTGGCTATTATTTGAATGATCATAGATGACTGTGTTTTTCAAGTTTGGACATCAAAGTACAGCTCGGTAGAGTATAGAGCAGGGGTCTTAAACCTTTTTTCCCAGGCAACCCAGGGACCCCCATCATATGTTAGAAAATAAATGTTTAGCAGGTGAATGATAATGGCAATGAGAAGTAATCAACAATTAAAAACAATCCTTTTTGGTAGATCATTTTTCATTATTTTGACCTCCCCACATTAGGATTGGAAGAGACCCTATTAGCTAGAAGGTTACTGCAAACACATTTTCACATTCAAGAACAGCTGTTTTGGTTAGCCATGTGTTGTCAAAAATGAATGTTTAAGTCAAGGACACGTATCGGCAGCCAGTAGAACTTGCCACACTGGGTGCTTTTTCAAAACCTGTGTCAGATACTCCAGTGAGTGTAATTTCCTCAACATTAGGAGTTGAGAAATCAAGTTGACATCATTGTAGATAAGATTTTACTCTTCTACTGTAGGTATGTTGTGATATCAAACAAATCAGGCATGTCATTTTTCTATTAGTAGTAAACGATTATTTACTTAACCAACAGTAGCATATTTCTGTCCTGCTAATGCTGTTTTTTATGGTCTCCGCTCAAGTTAACTGCAGCTAATCTGAGCGTATGGTCACTAGAGATGGCTTGAGCTGACAAATGAGTTAGACTGCATTACATAGGCAAGATGTGGTGGGTGTAACCGAGATAGCCAGGAGGAGTTTAGAACAATTCCTCATTGCCTCTAAATAATCCTTGCACCTGGGAAACTAAGCCAGGGAGGAGTTAAGACAATACCCATGTGCAGGTAACGACAGGATGAACCCAGAGTGGCTTATTATGCTCCTTGGTCTGCACGACGGGGGTTGAACCAACCATGACTGAGCATTGTTAGTGTCAGCTATATATAGTACTCTGCATTTGTGTAAAGGTTAGGTTACTCGGTCCAACACTCAAGGGTGGGGGGGGGTCGACCAGCCTCATTATTGCAATAATGAATCAAAATGAAATAAAGACGATTGTTTGAAGAAATGACAATCTCTCTCAGTACTGAATTAACAACGACAATGTCATTAAATATCTGTTTATTCTGTTGCTGGTGATATTCATAAAAACATTGCAAGAAATATATTTTTGTGGACCCACTGCAGTACCTCTGCGAAACCCCTAGGGTGCCATGGACCCCCGGTTGAATACCCCTGCAGTAGAGTACAGTTTTTGGTAACGGAATTTCAAGGCACAGAGAAATGTTTTTTAAATATGTTTTTATAGTGGTCTTTACTTCAACATTAATGTGTTTCGATGTATTTCTAATACCTTTTTTAAAGCGGCAATCAGCAGTTGAAACAATAACAAAGCATTTTCCACGCCCCTGCTTCTGTAAAAAGTTGAGGGGTGGGGCTGGACAACAGTAACCACTCTCAAATGCATAGACAGAGGTATGGGTGCCGAGGTAAAGACTGACCATCCATGTTATCAAAATTATAGTTTTAACCTTGTTTTGAGTCAGTGTTTGCATACATTTACTTTGTTTACAAACAGTTCGTACCCCTGCACATTGATCTGGTACTCCCTGTATATAGCTTAATTCTTGTGTATTTTATTCCTCTTGTGTTAGATAATAATGTTAAGTCTGCGTCGTTGGGAAGGGCTCGTATGCTCATAAGCTAGCACTTAACGGGAAAGTCTACACCTGTTCTATTCACTGCATGTGACAAACATATTTAATTTGTAAAAAACTTGTTGTTACACGTTGTCTGCCACTGCGAGGACGATCGGCTGTCCGTCCGGTCTCCCTGTAGTGCTGTCTTAGGCGTCTCACAGTACGGACATTGCAATTTATTGCCCTGGCCACATCTGCAGTCCTCGTGCCTCCTTGCAGCATGCCCAAGGCACATTCACGCAGATGAACAGGGACCCTGGGCATCTTTCTTTTGGAGTTTTTCAGAGTCGGCAGAAAGGCCTCTTTAGTGTCCTAAGTTTTCATAACTGTGACCTTAATTGCCTACCGTCTGTAAACTGTTAGTGTTTTAACGACCGTTCCACAGGTGCATGTTCATTTTATTTTTTGGTTCATTTAACGAGCATGGGAGACGGCGTTAAAACCCTTTACAATGAAGCTCTGTGAAGTTATTTGGATTTTTACAAATTATCTTTGAAAGACAGAATCCTGAAAAGGGATGTTAATTTTTTGTTTTCAGCTTGAGTACTAATTACCATTGTAAAATGCAGTCCACCTCACCATTTACAATAAACAGTGTTTGGAAGAAGAGTGCATGAAAGTGAAAGCTTATGCCAGTGGGTGAATAGTTGACCTATAGAAATAACAGACAACACCTGTCACTCAAATATTTAACAATGCTCATTATTCTCTTAAACATCATTTCTGTTAAACCAAAGCCTGTTACAAGTGCTTAATAGAACAGCCGCTCGTTACGACATTCTAGAACATCTCAGGTGAACCCCCCCCCTCCTTCCTCCGCCAGGTTGCTCTCTAGTCTGCCAGGGGCCAGGGGGAGTGTCATGTTGAAGCTGCTCTTCCACAAAGTGCTGGTGTTGACCTGTCTTCACCATTCACCTCACTGTACCTCCCTTCCAACGTAAGCTAACTCCAGCTGCTCTGTCGCCACCCTCTTCCACCACTTGGCCCGGAGAAAGGTAAATCTACTGTACTATAAAAATGTCTGTGAGCTTAACGCACCCAATTGTATTTGATCACCTGCTGTACTGTCTGACTCATTTTAATGTCCGGAAATGATACAATGTGTACAATAGTCTTAGCTAGGATTGACATTAAGGGTTGTCGTATTGCTTGGGATAAGTGAACTGAGCAGTCACAAGTTGAGCCTGCTCTAAGGTTGCCCCTTTGAGCAGGTGGGGAAAAAATACATGTGAAAACCACCAACCAAGAATTCCAGTAGCTTAAACTCATCTTTCTGGTTCCTCCCCATTGTTTAAGTAAAAGACAGACAATTTATGCCAGCGGAGCCTCCTCTGAGATTCTGTTAACTGAAAACAATCAAAAATAAAGAATTTCAGTACTGATCTTTCCGATTCCTCCGCCATGTTTAGGTGAAAGGCAAGCAATGTATTGCACTTCTGCGTGTAAATAGCCAATTTACATTTTCGTGCATATTATCGTAATCTTCGGGGCAGCCCAAAAATACTTCTGACTTGCCCGATGGGCAAAGTGCCGTTCAGACTTTAAACGTCAATCCCTTCATAGCGCCGCCTTTGTGCTGGTGTTGAATTACACCAAGGTAGTGTGATGTTATAGCCTGGAAATCAAGACTGAAGCATATGCTACGCGTTTACTATTGTTTCACTGTTGAGCGGGATTTCAGTCTGGATTTCCAGGCTAGTAATGTGACACAACCCCGACAACTGTTTCTGTTCTGTCCAGGTCTTTGGTCCTCGTGGAAAATGTCCTATGCATATCAGAACCTGTTCAGCTGGAGTCGACCTCGATTGACACGACCGCGGCATCTCCTCTTCCTTTTACTGGGCTTCTTGTGCTACTTAGTTCCTCCCACAGGTAAAATGCAACGATACATTTCTCTGGAAATATTCACGGTTTCATGGTTGTCCAAAGATGTAAGAATGAATGAGATGTATTCCTTGATTTGATTGTTTTGTTGTACTCACCATACACTTGATTGAATCTAAGACATTAAAACATGAATACCGTTGTCTTAACAATAGATGCTGGCATATCTTTACTTTGTGTTTGTCTTTCCTTTCTGTGTTTATTGGGTTGTTGGTAATTATTTATACTGTCTGTTGGTTCTGATGCGTTTATGCATATTTCGGTGGTGGCTCACTCCGAATGGCTGTTTTTACAGTGTGGAAGCCACAAGGCATGGTGAGTTACAATGTAGGCCGGACAATCGGTCCTCTGTGAGTCCGTGTCGCTCGGGTAGGAGGGGAATGACTAAACAGAGGCGAAAGGCTCCATTCTCTAAAAGAAAGCAAAGGGGCCCAATCGCTGCAAGCAGTGTTACACAGAGTTTAGGTTACACCCACATCCCATAATATTCAGCTCCCGAGCTATGGCAACAATAGCCATGGGAATAGCTGCGCTGTCAGTGAGTGTCTGAGTCTGTGATGGTTGGTGTCTTGTCTAGAGACACACTCAGCCTGCCTTTTTGTTTATGTTCTTTAAGCCCTTTGACCTTTGTGATAATAAGGCCTAATCACTGTCTTGTCAGGGAAAGGCCTCGTTTCCCTTTACCGCTGTGACTTGATTGAGTAGTTGAGCTTCATGCATGTCTGGAGCGTTACTGTATGTTAAGAGATTGCATTTGCGAGGTACACATGGCTATAGAGAGATGACATAGAAGGCTAAAGCTTGTTACAAGTAAGGGTAATTAATGTCAATGACACAACATCTGTGCCCTAAATCAGTGGGGCGGCAAAACCAGTGTCGGCTGCTTTTCTCATCTGCCTAGCACATTAATGTCTGATTGCTCTCAGACTGCACACACCTGGCTTCCCAGAGCTAAGAAAGAAGGATCTAAAATCTAAACATTCAGGGCCCTAATCAATGTTCCCTCTAATTTCTTTTGGCACTGAGCAAATTTCATGTCTGCTGAGCGCAAACTTTAACATTGAAAATGCTGTGCAACTTCCAGCATGCGTTTACTGTGAACACCTGAGGCTGTACCCACTTTAAGTTAGTTTTAACATTGGCCAAGTAGGTTACTGTGGCTATTTGATCATAAAAGAGACCTACCGGTGTGGTCTGCCATCAAAAACAATGAAGAAAATGCATCCTGTAATATTTTAACATGGAAATAGCAATCATTCAAGTCTACAGTAGCAGCCAGCAGCTAATATATTGTGTTCAGTGTAGGCCTACATTCCATGAGACTTTTTTGAAAATAACATCCAGGGTTTGACATTAACCTGTTTATCCACTTGTCCTTCAAACAAGGTGGTGACTGAAAATGTGTTTGATGCAAGGAATCACTTTACAAAATACAATGTATTATTATTCCCATACCGTTATTATAGAGAATCATACAAATTATGCTAGTCTCTGCCTATTGGCTACTTTGCTTATTTAAGCCTGTCTCAAAATACAACACTGCCCCTTTAAGACAAACAAATGCTCTTTACCTGACTCGCTTTTCAAAGATGTCTAGAAATGTACATGTTTTGTGCCCTTGTAGGAAGCAATCACTCCCCTATTTCTGATTACAGATAATCTAACTGGGCTAATAACTCAACTAGTAAAGGATATGAACAAAATGTGCACACGTGGCTACATGCAGCTCTCCCTTTGATCTCAAAACAAGTGCATCTACTCACAACCGCTCATGCTGTAAACACAGTCCAGGTGAAAGTAAATGGCAGATCCATATATGGCAATGGTCTATTTGCATATAGGCCTACTGCAGCTCTGATTGTTTACGCCTCACCTCTGTGTACAGTACGGACTGAGTAGTGCGTGTCAATGCAATAGACTCCTACTCAGATGTGTTATGCCCACAACAAAATATCTTGCGTAGTTGGTTTTGTTTCAGTATGTTACATTGAAAGTGACTAATATTCCGTTGATTTGATCACATTTTCCACAGTAAAGGGAATCGTTGAGTGTTAACAGGGAAAACTGAGTTTAGATTAGATTTTTAGATTTTTTAGATTTAGATTTTTTTTCGTGACTTACAAAACCTAAGCCTATGCAACATTAACCAATTAAAAACAGTACTGTAGCAATGAGTTTTGTGACGTAAGCTATAGGCCCAATACAGTATTTCTGCATATTGGCTTTGCTTGAATTGCCCTGTCAATGCATTGTTTTCCATTTTTGTTTTATTGTATTTCAAAATTTGGGTAGGCTATATGATCATACTGGTAATAGATCCGCTGTTGTATTACTTGTGAGGCACAGTTGAGTGAGCACACGTTTAAATAATTAGCTTTTTATTTGTATTTTACTGAGCTGATGGTGCCTGCATCTGAGGGTCAGTCTCGGCGGAGGGAGAGAGCAGCAGACTGAGGGTCCGCCTCTCAACATCCCTCCGCTCTCCCTTTCCTCCGCTGACCTAAAGGGACACAGTCTTCCAACTGATGGGGCGACTCGCGTCTCACCGCATTATTACTGCCTCACGCACAAATTTATGTTAAACTTAAACATGAACTCACTCATAATAACAGCAGCTCTTTGCTGTATTCGTTGACAGTCTCTCTCTAGTCATGGTTTTAAACGTTTTGAAATCTCACAGTATCAACTTTGCTGTAGCTTTCTATTATGTCTGCTACGTTACTGCAGACATGGTCATCTGAGCCATACGATTGGCCAGAGGTAGGCCTACAGTGCACTTGATTTGCTCTCTGGGCCAGCCGGGAAGGCAGAGTTTTTACCTTCAGACACATGAACTGGTTCAAAATGGCAACAGTTCACCTACCCGGCATGCAGGGCCGGTGAATCAGGTGCACCTACCGCCAACAGCCTGTGAAAAATAAAACAAAATAGGAACACAAGGCTTTATAATTGGTTTTTACAGAATGTTTGACTAGGAATGCCTTGGAGATTGACCGGTTGGTGACCACTGCTCTAGAAAGTTGAGTGAAGTTCAATCTCGTGCTTCTCTCTGTGGGCTGATATTTCTACACGGCAGTCTCTGGGCTACTGCTTGCAAGCACCCAGCTTAGAGGGAACATTGGCCCCAAGTACCCACAGAAAATGCCAATCCTTGTCCCAGATGGCAAATTCACTGATCACGTCCTCTTTATATCCCATAGACCGGCGCACAATTGGCCCAGCGGCGTCCGGGTTTGGCCATGGTAGGCCGTGACTGTAAAAAATTATTTGTTTTTAACTGACTTGCCTAGTTAAATAAAAAATAAATATACACACTCTCTATAACAACTCTTTCATCCTCTTTCCCTCTCCAGGTGTATCTGCCGAGATCTGCCGGGTGACCGGGGGAGTGTTGGGGATCCACTGGAGCAGTGTGGTCGGTTTAGGCTGGCGCCCCCTGGCCGTGGGCAGGAACAGCGCCAGCTGCTGGGAGTCATGCTGCCTGGAGCCCGCCTGCAGTGCCGTGTGGAGCCTGGGGGGGCGCTGTGTCCTACTGAGCTGCTCCAACAGCGGGCTCTGTCAAGTCACGTCTCTACCCCAGCCCCACATCGAGTCCCTGGGGCTCCTGCAGCAGCTTTCAAAGGGCACCACCACAGCTCGAAGGAGAAGGCAGAGGCGAGCACCAACAGGAAAGGGAAGTGGGTCGGACCAACTTTCTAGCACTGTAAGTCAACGGAAAGTTCTAGTATTGTAGTTAAGTCATAGATTCCTGTTTACCCTTCCTTCTGGGATCACTGGGACAGAGTAGATAAAAACAAAGACTAAATACCCTCCTATAAAGTTATACAGGGATGACATCTACATTTCTCTAACTGATGTGTTAATGTAAGCTATGCATTCTCTTACAGTGCATTCGGAAAGTATTGACTTGACTTGACCCTTGACTTTTTCCACATTTTGTTACGTTTCAGCCTTATTCTAAAATGGATTAAATAAATAAAAATTCCCTCATCAATCTACACACAATATCCCATAATGACAAAGAAAAAAGTTTTTTTTTTTTGTTTTTTTTAAATGTTTGCACATTTTATACAAATTAAAAATCACATTTACATACAGTACCAGTCAAGTTTGGACACACCAACTGATTCAAGGGTTTTTCTTAATTTTTTACTATTTTCTACATTGGAGAATAATAGTGAATTCATTAAAACTATGAAATAGCACATGGAATCATGTAGTAACCAAAAAAGTGATTGATGCCAGATGCTTTTTGAGGCAAACACACTTACACAGTTCTGGTTTGCTCATCTACTGCAGGAAGCCGTTTCCAGACTGACTGAGAAAGCAGTCTGATCCGGTTTGACACCACATAACTGTCAGTCAGGGTTCTCAACTCTGGATTACTTCAAAAGCAAGTAACGGTCGCAATGCTGAGCGTGACCTCAGGGTTGCACTGAACAAAACTGAGCCCAGAATAGACCTGCTTGTTGAAAACTTCAACCAGTCACATACCTCTCATTAGGACTGTTTTTGTGTGATGCCTCAAACATCTTGTGCCAATCAGTTTGTTCCAGTTCAGAATGAAATTTCCAACCTAGACAGATATGTTTTTTATTTAATACATTTTATTATTGTTACTATATAAAAAAATTTACCCCTTTCGCCCTAATTTTGGGAGGTCCAATTGGTAGTTACAGTCTTGTCCCATCGCTGCAACTCCTGTACGGACTCGGAAGAGGCGAAGGTCGAGAGCCGTGCGTCCTCCAAAACACAACCCAACCTAGCCGAAACCCAACCTGCTTCTTGACACAATGCTCGCTTAACCCGGAAGCCAGCCGCACAAATGTGTCGGAGGAAACACCGTACACCTGGCGACCGTGTCAGCGTGCATGCGCCCGGCCCGCAACAGGAGTCGCTAGGGCGCGATGGGACATGGACATCCCGGCCAGGCAGACCCTCCCCTAACCCGGGCGACGCTGGGCCAATTGTGCGTCACCTCATGGGTTTCCCGGGCGCGGCTGGCTGCGACACAGCCCGGTATTGAACCCGGATGCTTAGTAACGTAGCTAGCACTGCGATGTAGTGCCTTAGACCGCTGCACCACTCAGGAGGCTGTAAGAGTGTGTATAATGAGGAAAAGGAAACATGAATAGCTATTTATGTGTATCTCATTGTTACTTGTCTATATTGCATTTGTTTTAGGGATAAGGCCAATTAAATGTACCAATATTTATGATTATTTGCATGTTTTCATATGCTTGGGTCCCAGGAAAACACAGGATTTCTCATTTGGGTCCCAGGCGTAAAAAGTTTAAGAACCCCTGTTCTAGAATGCTCTCCCATCTCCACAGAGGAACTCTGGAGCTTTGTCAGTGAACATCGGGTTCTTAGTCACCTTGCTGACCAAGGCCCTTCTCCCCCGATTGCTCAGTTTGGCTGGGCGGCCAGCTCTAGGAAGAGTCTCTTGGTGGTTCCAAACGTCTTCTATTTAAGAAGGATGGAGGCCACTGTGTTCTTGGGGTCCTTCAATGCTGCATACGTTTTTTGGTATCCTTCCCCAGATCTGTGCCTCGACACAATCCAGTCTCGGCGCTCTACAGACAATTCCTTCGACATCATGGCTTGTTTTTTGATCTGTGGGCCCTTATATAGACAGGTGTTTGCCTTTCCAAATCATGTCCAATCAATTGAATTTATCACAGTTGGACTCCAAGTTGTAAAAACATCTGAAGGATGATCAATGGAAACAGGATGCACCTGAGCTCAATTTCGAGTCCCATAGCAAAGAGACTGAATACTTGTGTAAATAACGTACACAACCGGTCAAAAGTTTTAGGACACCTACTCATTCAAGTGTTTTTCTTAATTTTTTTACTATTGTCTACATTGTAAAATAATAGTGAAGGCATCAAAACTATGAAATAACGCATATGGAATCATGTAGTAATTAAAGTGTTGAACAAATCTAAATATATTTTATATTTGAGATTCTTCAAATAGCCACCCTTTGCCATCTTGGCCAAATAGCCACCCTTTGCCATCTTGGCCATTTGAACACCTTGGCCATGTTCTGTTATAATCTCCACCCGGCACAGCCAGAAGAGGACTGGCCACCCCACATAGCCTGGTTCCTCTCTAGGTTTCTTCCTAGGTTTTGGCCTTTCTAGGGAGTTTTTCCTAGCCACCGTGCTTCTACACCTGCATTGCTTGCTGTTTGGGGTTTTAGGCTGGGTTTCTGTACAGCACTTTGAGATATCAGCTGATGTACGAAGGGCTATATAAATAAATTTGATTTGATTTGCTGTGATGACGGCTTTGCACACTCTTGGCATTCTCAACTAGCTTCACCTGGAATGCTTTTCCAAACTCCAACAGGAGTTTCCACGTACGCTGAGCACTTGCTGGCTGCTTTTCCTTCACTCTGCGGTTTGGGATGAGTCGGACCATCTCAATTGTTTTGAGGTCGGGGGATTGTGGAGGCCAGGTCATCTGATGCAGCACTCCATTACTCTCCTTCTTGGTAAAATAGCCCTTTCACAGCCTGGAGGTGTGTTGGGTCATTGTCCTGTTGAAAAACAACTGATAGTGGGACTACGCCCAAACCAGATGGGATGGCGTATCGCTGCAGAATGCTGTGGTAGACATGCTGGTTAAGTGTGCCTTCAATTCTCGATAAATCATAGTGTCACCAGCAAAGCAACCCCACTCCATCACACCTCCTCCATGCTTCACGGTGGGAACCACACATGCGGAAATCATCCGTTCACCCACACTGCGTCTCACAAAAACAAGGAGGTTGGTACCAAAAAAATCTAAAATTCGGACATTTCAACCAGTCTAATGTCCATTTGCTCGTGTTTCTTGGCCCAAGCGAGTCTCTTCTTATTATTGGTGCCCTTTCGTAGTGGTTTCTTTGCAGCAATTTGACCATGAAGGCCTGATTCACACAGTCTCCTCTGAACAGTTGATGTTGATGTGTCTGTTACTTGAATTCTGTGAAGCATTTATTTGGGCTGCAATTTCTGAGGCTGGTAACTCTAATGACCTTATCCTCTGCAGCAGAGGTAACTCTGGGTTGCCCTTTCCTGTGGTTGTCCTCATGAGAGACAGTTTCATCATAGCTCTTGATGGTTTTTGCGACTACACTTGAAGAAACTTTCAAAGTTCTTGCCATTTTCCGTATTGACTGACCATGTCTTAAAGTAATGATGGACTGTCGTTTCTCTTTGCTTATTTGAGCTGTTCTGCCATAGTATGGACTTGGTCTTTCACCAAAAAAAAGACCAAGGCTACCTTCTGTATACCACCCCTACCTTGTCACAACACAACTGATTGGCTCAAATGCATTAAGAAGGAAAGAAATTCCACAAATTAACTTTTAACAAGGCACACCTGTTAATTGAAAAGCATTCCAGGTGACTACCTCATGAAGCTGGTTGAGAGAATACCAATAGTGTGCAAAGCTTTCATCAAAGCAAAGGGTGGCTATTTGAAGAATTTGTTCAACCCTATTTTTGATTACTACAAGATTCCATATGTGTTCATTAATAGTTTTGATGTCGTCACTATTATTCTACAATGTAGAAATAGTACAAATAAAGAAAAAACCTTGAATGTGTAGGTGTTCTAAAACTTTTGACCGGTATTGTATTTCTGTTTTAAATTTCTTATAAACGTTCAAACATTAAAAAAATAAAAATAAACTGTTTTCGCTTTGTCATTATGGGGTGCTGTGTGTAGATTGATGAGGAACATTTTCTTATTTATTCCCTTTTTTAGAGTAAAGCTGCAACGTAACAAAGTGGGAAAAAGTCTAAATACTTTCCGACTGTAACTGCAGTGTTTACTTCACGAAGCCTGTTGAAGACGGTACAATGTAGCCAATGTCGCTAGTCATTTCTCCATTCTCATCTGAAGTTCATGAAGTACATCCATGTCTTGACAGCGGGTTTCCAAGGATGCAGAGCGTCCAGCTCCAACGGTCGACATCGCCAGTGGTGTGGCCCTCCCTCAAACATCATCTGATAAGAATCCCAGTCAGTTAACCAATGGGAGTGGAGAAGCTCCATCACCCTCACAGCAGAACTCCACGTCGGAGGACACCAGAGACGCACCTTCCAACAGCAGCTCTGTGCTCCCCACTACTGCTCCTACAGTCACTACATCACCAACGCAGGCTGGTAAGGCAGTGGACGCTGAACTCTGACCTAGTGTCCCTCAAAAGCCACCCTCGACAACTGTTTGGTTAATAACGTACTAATAACAAAATGGACGTGCTGAGGCGTGTCTTCATGGAAGGAAGAAACCTGTAGCTCTTAACATCTACTCCCGTTCATAAACTGGCACCCACTGCAGATGTACGTCTACTGTTTGCACTTTGAATGAGCTTCTGTTTCAGTGTTTCCGCCCTCCGTTTCAATCCATGCAAATCCTGTGGTTTCCATGACAGTGCGGGAATTGGTGGTGTCGGCAGGCGAGAGTGTGGAGGTCACGCTGCCGCGCAACGAGGTGGAACTCAACGCCTTTGTGGTGCCAGCGTCCCAGCCAGGTACGACTACTCAACCTACCTGCGTTATTACTTAGTTAAACTGTCATACACCTGTATTAATACACAACCCGTGTAGTCCACGTCTCACCCGAGTTCTGTCTAAGCTTATCTGTTTCATTTGGCACGACCACGGCACACGAGTGAGCTAACGTAGAAAACAGACTGGCACTAAGGCGAGCTCTGTATCCATGCATGCCATTGGTCACAGCTTACATCCTCGGCTTTGATTGCTCTCTTTCTCACGTCTCGAAAAGGGACCGACTATGAATTTGACTGGCTCTTGAGAACTCATCCCAAAGACTACAGTGGAGAGATGGAGGGGAAACACAGCAAGACACTCAAGCTCAGCAAGGTACAGCTCCTTGAATTAGTTCAGCCGTTACCTCTCATCTCTCTCTCTGTTCAAACTCTCAGGCCTCTTTAACTGAGATTGAATGTATGACTAGAACCATTCATACAGTACTGTAATACTGTAATACTATGAGAAACCGTTATTATTGTGGTCCCTCCAATTCAACCTCTCTCTGGCTCTTGTGTTCAGCTGACGGTGGGGCTGTATGAGTTTGAGGTGACCGTGGGCAGCGACGGAGCATATGGAGAGGGTTTTGTCAACGTCACAGTCAAACCAGGTGGGGTGGTTAAGCTAACATGACTTGTATTGACTGTGTTTTGATATTCTCTTCAGTAGGAACCTGTGTAAACTGTCACATCTTAAAGGTCACCTCTCTCGACTTTCCCATTCATGGGCTTATACTGAAACGTAGACAATGACTCATACCTGGGGGCATGTTCGTTAGAACCGAACGGAAGATAGCAGACTGAAACAGGGATGGATTACCTGGAGTTGTCCAATAAGAAATGCACATTTTCGGGTTTGGCTACTCGTGCCCTAATGAACACGGCCCAACTGTACCGTTCAGCCAATTAGCTAACCTCTTCCACTTCACAGAGCCGCGGATCAACAAGCTGCCCGTTGCTGTGGTTTCCCCTAAGTTCCAGGAGATATCCTTGCCAACCAGCTCCACGGTGATCGACGGCAGCCGTGAGTTCACCCGGCTAGTTGGTCACAATCAAATCAAATAAACTGGAATTGCACCATCTGTGGATGTCAAAGGGGTTTTTATGTAGCATCTTGTCTAGTTCTTTGCTTACAAAAAAAGACAGATATTGTCAAGGGTGTATTTATTTAGATTATAGCTCTACTGCCGTACATTGACATTGTAGCAAGACCGTTTTAGGACAAGAACCGGTATTTACCCTAGAATGCTAGATGTTCATCTTTGGTTTGGTGCAAAGGCCCTCTGTCAACACCCTGTGCAGTTCTTCCATAAAACAATGGGAAGAAAAACTTTGGTAGTCAGGGTTGAGACGGGCAAAAGTATAGGCAGGGTGGCCTATACATTTATGGACTGTTTGTTTTTATCCGGTTCTTTTCCCCCTCTTCTTCCTGTCCTGTCTTCCTCCTCTCCCTGTGTTTCGGCCCCATCAGAGAGCACAGACGATGACAAGGTGGTGGCGTGGCATTGGGAGGAGGTGAAGGGCCCGCTGAGGGAGGAGAAGGTCTCGGCAGACACCCAAATCCTCACGCTCACCGGCCTGGTCCCAGGGAACTACACATTCAGGTACTGTTCCCTTGTCTTCTCAATGGGTATGTGGCGCTTCGTAGTTTCTCTACCTAGTGCCGACACTTTCATTACCGTTGTACAGCTCCCGGCGCTGTCACCTTGTCTTCTCCATGGGCATGCACAGTCTTTTCTCTACATATTTCAGCAATGAAAGACGAGGGGGTGTGGTATATGGTCAATATACAGTGGCAAGATAAAGTATGTGAACCCTTTGGAATTACCTGGATTTCTGCATAAATTGTTCTTAATATTTGATCTGATCTTCATCAATAATAGACAAACACAGGCAGCTTAATCTAATAACACTCAAACAATTATACATTTTCATGTCTTTGTTGAACACCTTGTAAACATTCACAGTGAAGGGTGGGAAAGTATGTAAACCCTTGGATTTAATAACTGGTTGACCCTCCTTTGGCAGCAATAACGTCAACCAAACGTTTTCTGTAGTTGCGGATCAGACCTGCACAACGGTCAGGAGGAATTTTGGACCATTCCTCTTTACAAAACTGTTTCAGTTCAGCAATGTTGGGATGTCTGATGTGAACCGTTCTCTTGAGGTCCTGCCAGAGCATCTCAATCGGGTTGAGGTCAGGACTGACTGGGCCACTCCAGAAGGCACATTTTCTTCTGAAGCCATTCTGTTGTTTATTTACTTCTGTGTTTTGGGTCGTTGTCCTGTTGCATCACCCAACTTCTGTTGAGCTTCAATTGGTGGACAGATTGGCCGAACATTCTCCTGCAAAATGTCTTGATAAACTTGGGAATTCATTTTTCCGTCTAACAGCAAGCTGTCTCGGCCCTGAGGCAGCAAAGCAGCCCCAAACCATGATCCTCCCTCCACCATAGTTTACAGTTGGGATGAGGTTTTGATGTTTGTGTGCTGTGCTTTTTTTCTCCACACATAGTGTTGTGTTTCCTTCCAAACAACTCAACTGTAGTTTCATCTGTCTAAAGAATATTTTTCCAGTAGCGCTGTGGAACATCCAGGTGCTCTTTTGCGAACTTCAGATGTGCAGCAATGTTTTATTTGGACAGCAGTGGCTTCTTCCGTGGTGTCCTCCCATGAACACCATTCTTGTTTAGTGTTTTATGTATCGTAGCCTCGTCAACAGAGATGTTCCAGAGATTTCTGTAAGTCTTTAGCTGACACTCAGGATTCTTCTTAACCTCATTGAGCATTCTGCCCTGTGCTCTTGTAGTCATCTTTGCACGACGCCCACTCCTAGGGAGAGTTGCAACAGTGCTGAAATTTTTCCATTTATAGACCATTTGTCTTACCGGACTGACTTTTAGAGATACTTTTGTAACCCTTTCCAGCTTTATGCAAGTCAACCATTCTTAATCTTAGGTCTTCTGAGATCTCTTTTGTTCGAGGCATGGTTCACATTAGGCAATGCTTCTTGTGAATAGCAAACTCACATTTTGTGAGTGTTTTTTATAGGGCAAGGCAGCTCTAACCAACATCTCCAATCTCGTCTCATTGATTGGACTCCAGGTTAGCTGACTCCGGACTCCGATTAGCTTTTGGAAAAGTCATTAGCCTTGGGGTTCACATACTTTTTCCAACCTACACTGTGAATGTTTAAATGATGTATTCAATATGGGCAAGAAAAATACAATAATTTGTGTGTTATTAGTTTAAGCACACAGTTTGTCTATTGTTGTGACTTTGATGAAGATCAGATCAAATTTTATGACCAATTTATGAAGAAATCCAGGTCATTCCAAAGGGTTCACACACTTTATCTTGCCACTATACCACGGCTAAGGGCTGTTCTTAAGCACGACGTGACGCAGAGCATTCAGGGCTCGAACCACCCAGTTAATGCTTTTTATAAACTGGGTGGTTCGAGCCCTGAATGCTGATTGGCTGACAGCCGTAGTATATCAAACCGTATACCAGGGTTATGACACAACATTTCTTGTTACTGCCCTAATCACGTTGGTAACCCGTTTATAATAGCAATAAGGCACCTCTGGGTTTGTGGTATATGGCCAATATACCACGGCTAAGGGCTGTATCCACTTTGCGTGTAAGAACAGCCCTTTGCTGACGTATATTGGCCGTATACCACACCCCCTCAGGCCATATTGCTTAAATATACCTAGTTGTTTCTATGGGCATGCCATCTTGTATTCCCCGTCTATCTCTTTGTTCAGCTGTTTTCCTCCATACCATTTCACAAGCATTTGCCCCTCACCCCCTCTCCCCATTTCAGCCATAGGTGAAGGCTAGGTCTTAGACAAAAGCAAGGACGTTAGGAATTTGTCTATCACAAACTTACCCCCCTATTCTCTCCCCTTCAGTCTGACGGTTACGGACTCAGACGGGGCCCAGAGCTCCACCCAGGCCACGTTGTCGGTCAGCAAGGCCATGGACTACCGGCCGGTGGCCAACGCCGGGCCCAACCAGGTCATCACGCTGCCGCGCAACGCTGTCACGCTGCACGGCAACCAGAGCGCGGACGACCACGAGCCGCTGGCCTACGAGTGGTCGCTCAGCCCTGAGAGCAAGGGCAAGGTGGTGGAGATGCAGGTTAGAGAGGAGCACCAGGGGTGGCCATGTCAGGGACCATGCACATGTCTTACCTAGCAATCATGGGGATTCGAGGTGTTATGTTTTCTGAAAATAAAGCATTTTTTGTAGTTTTAAAAGGGAAATTCTTCTCTCCCATCTTGACAGTTCTTTTCTTCAACTTATAGGGCGTGCGGACTCCCACTCTGCAGCTATCTGCCATGCAGGAAGGAGACTACACCTTCCAGCTCACTGTCACAGACACAGCCGGACAGCAGGACACGGCACAGGTCACTGTTATCGTCCAGCCAGGTAAATCAGCAGCATATAGATCATGTGTATCTATGGCTAATTTCAACACCACTGCAGTGGTAATTGCTTGAATATCATGCCTGATTTACAAGAAATAAGCCACACATTGTCTCTTATTCATTGCTGTTATATAACATATCTGAATGGATGTTGGTTTAACCTTGATGAACAGAGACAAACG
Organism: Oncorhynchus tshawytscha; assembly: GCF_018296145.1. Taxonomy (NCBI): domain Eukaryota; kingdom Metazoa; phylum Chordata; class Actinopteri; order Salmoniformes; family Salmonidae; genus Oncorhynchus; species Oncorhynchus tshawytscha. The sequence goes on from NC_056459.1 coordinate 6,125,704, forward strand.
ACTGGCACGGTGCTGTAAATGAAAATGCGGTTATATACGGATATTGTCCTCGTGTCACCAAAGTCTACGTTTCCCCCGCGCCTGCTTGTGTTCCATCCTCCTCAGAGAACAATAAGCCCCCAGTAGCAGACGCCGGTCCAGAGAAGGAGCTGACCCT